>NC_087204.1:108374602-108389602 GCF_015104395.2 Macrobrachium nipponense
TCATAAGGAATCTTCCACAAAAGCGACGTCAGATTTCATTCGCGCCGCCAGCTTGTACTTTGTACTGATACCCATCTGCTGGTTTAGGATGGTTTTACCCGAGACAAATGCTGTCATAGTTAGTCAGTTCAGAAAGCTTTACCAATTCTTAGATACACGTTGACATATATATATATATATATATATATATATATATATATTATATATATATATACATTAACACACACACACACACACACACACACATATATATATATATATATATATATATATATATATATATATATATATATATATTACATATAATTTTGAAAACCACTTCTCGTTTTCTTCACTCTTTGGAAACCCTTGGCGCTACTGAACCTTGATTCAAATCAGAAAGAGACTAAGGCATTCTGATCCTCGACGAGACTCGAACGCGCGTCATGGGTATCAGAACGAGGTAGCTAATATATATGCAGTGAGACACTAAGAAAGAATTATTATATTCTTCATTTTTCTTCTTATTCCTCTTATCTCTAGTAAGTGGCACTTGAGGTTTGCAAGAGGCCATTGAAATCTGATCTGTAGGAGAACGACCATCCCTTTTTCATGACCGGGAAATTACGAGAGAGAGAGAAGAGAGAGAGAGAGAGAGAGAGAGAGAGAGATCAGAAGATAGAGATAGGCGGAGGAGTTTGTGGGGGTGGGGGCTAGGGGGGGTGGAGGGGGAAGCAAGACAAGGGTTAAACATGCAGTTGGTATGTACCAGCGAATGTGATTCCTATCTAATAGCTGTTCGGAGATGTCGATGAAGTATGTGAAACCAGATCGGCCTGAGAATGAGACAGTCGCGGTGACCTGCTTCTATGCGACGACCGACCAAAAAAAAAAAAAAAAAAAAAAAAAAAAAATACGAAGCAGCGTCGCTCAATGAGAAACGCACGAACGATAGCCCGAACGTAACGAAAGGCTCTCTTACTAACGAACGGGCGGAACGGAAGTGAGTCGCTCGTGAGAAATTCGTTATTGCGTGTTGGTCGCTCTGACGTCATACGCTCTTCTCTTCTCTCTCTCTCTCTCTCTCCTCTCTCTCTCACCACTATTTTTTAGGCGTCATGAATATCTTTCTTTCTTTCTTTTTTATTTTTACTTTCGTGCTTTCTATTTCTTTTATATGGAAAAACATTTTTTTATATATATGGTCGCTAGACAATATATATATTTAAATATATATATATATATATATATATATATATATATATATATATTATATTATATATATTATATATATATATATATATATATATATATATATATATATATATATATATGTGTGTGTGTGTGTGTGTGTGTGTGTGTGTGTGTGTGTGAGAGAGAGAGAGAGAGAGAGTTTTGTAATTTGTGCGCATGCATATGTTCGCATTTAGGATCTTAGTATAAAACTAGACATTTTTTTCCTTCATTATCACGTTGATAATGAATAAGTTTTTGCAAAAATCTCTGATCCAATTTTAGCTTCGGAATACACATTAAAATCGTTGAACTAAAAAGAAAAAAAAATGGTTACATAACTCTCTTTTTTCGCACTAAAACAACCTGAGAAAATTGTTTAATTTCACTTCTCTTTCAAAAATTACACAAATTGCCCAATAAACAGAATCTCTACAAATCAATTTATTTCACTCTTTATCTGAAATTACACAAATTGAGCGACTAGAAGAACACAAAATACAAGATAACTATGATAATATTCAGGCATTTAAACGCATAGTAACATTTCCATTAATAACATGGAGTCACTTATTTCCTTTGAACCTCCACTGGAATCGTGGTGGCCAAGCAACCCCATCCCAAAATACATGATATGCGAGCATGTTTGTGAATTGAATCGAATATGCAATATAGGCCAAAGGCCAAGCATTGGGATTTATGAGGCCATTCAGCGCTGAAGTGAAAACTGACAGTAAAATGGTTGATAGGTGTAACAGGAGGAAAACTTCAAAGCAGTTGCACTATGAAGCAATTGTTAGGAGAGGGTTGAGGAAAGGAAGATGGAAAAAAGAGAACATGAGAGGAGGTACAGTAAAAGAAACGAAAGGGGTTGCAGCTAGGGGCCGAAGGCACGCTGCGATGAACCTTAAGTCATGCCTACAGTGCACCGCATGAGGTGCACTGACGGCACTACCCCGCTACGGGGAGCATATTTGTGAAAAGGCTCAAAGAAAAATACACCTACGAGTTCTGCCGCTGGCCAAGCCGTTTCCCTGATGTACTACGTATGTCCTTTGAAACTTGATATGAAGTGTATTACGAACTGATCATTTGCTGGGAACGGAATCTTGTTCTGCTAGGGACTTTAATTACGTAGGAACTCATTGACATGACGCTTATGTGAACCTGTAAGGTATTTACGTACGTATTTACAGGTCTTGGAAGACATAATGAGAGAGAGAGAGAGAGAGAGAGAGAGAGAGAGAGAGAGAGAGAGAGAGAGAGAGAGAGAGAGAAATCTGTTGATGAAAAGTATCTCGGAAAGTGAGAAAAAATGTAAAGGAAGAAGAGTTGGCTTGGGAATATAGCAGAGTTTTAGTCTCATAACCTTTTATGATATCACGAGAGAGAGAGAGAGAGAGAGAGAGAGAGAGAGAGAGAGAGAGAAGGTAAATTAGAAGAAAAACAAGTGAAATAGATGACGAAACATTAGTGTGTATATATATATTATATATAGATAATATATATATAATATATATAATATATATATATATATATATATATATATACACGCACAATTTGTATAGACTACTAGAAAATCACCGTATTAAGCAATTCAAAATGCGAAATGGCGGTTAAGAACAGGTCACTGTAATTTCACGTAGTAGGACACGCCCCCCCACCCCACCCCAACCCCCAAAAATGAATCCCTGAACTTTCGTAACGCACTCCTTAGAAACATTAGTGTATATACACAATATGTACAGACTACTAGAAAATCACTCTACTAAAGGGTTCGACATTGCATATGATTCAGAACAGTCACTGTAAATTTCTGGTAGTAGGACAACCACCATCCCCTTCCACAAACAACACCCCCCCCCCCAAAAAAAAAAATAATAAAAATAAAAAAAATAAAATAAATAAAAAAAACTCCTGAACTTGCGTTCGTTCCCGAGAAGAGAAGGTAGCCAAGAGTCCTCCCAGACGAAAACTTGTGTCCGCCCCGTTAAGCAGGTATGCAAAAAGAAAACCGAGGTAATGGTGGGTAACGGAGTGGCATGCTTATCTGGAGGGGGGATCAGCAATCTGCCCCAAGGCCTCTGCGTGTGCCGAGTAAGGTCAGAGGAATACTGTAAAAAGGGGAAAAGTAATCACCTTTCCTCTCCGGACTCTTTCGGGGCTTGTGCAGTAACCTGTGGTTCACTGGGTTAAAGATTCTTTGGGAAAAATGCGTTTAAAGATAAATTTTAAGGCAAATAACCCTATGGTCAGTCTTTTCTTTGGAAAAATGCGTTTTAAGGTAAATTTTAAGGCAAATAACCCTGTGGTCAGTCTTACTTTTGGAAAAATGCGTTTTAAGGTAAATTTATCAGTGACCTGTGCAATAACCTGTGGTCAGTCTTTCTTTTTGAAAAAAGCGTTTTAAGGTAAATTTATCAATGGCTCGTGCAATAACCTGTGGTCAGTCTTTCTTTTTGGAAAATGCGTTTTAAGGTAAATTATTCAGTGGCTTGTGCAAAACCCGTAGTTAATATTCTCTTTGGGAAAAATGCGTTGTAAGGTAAACTTATCAATGGCTTGTGCAGTATCCTGTGGTCAGTCTTTCTGTTTGGAAAATGCATTTTAAGGTAAATTATTTAGTGGCTTGTGCAAAACCTATAGTTAATATTCTCTTTGGAAAAATGCGTTTGAAGGTGAATTTATCAATGACTTGTGCAGTAACCTATGGTCAATCTTTACTTTGGGAAATTATTAACTTCCTAGCATTTGGTTTTTGGTAAATGAGTGAAATATGTAAAAAAAAAAACCTGGTTCGTTACATATTTGAATTCGTATAGTTTGAGCACCAATCTGAGGTATGAATCGATTCATTTTACTTACTCTAGATAAATGGGTCAGATTTGAATAAAACTGTTTTGTTACTTGTTTGAATTACAAGGAGTTACAAGGATTAGGATGTCTCAAAGACTTATTAGTCCATCCGAGGAGACATCGTGTGCTTACTTCTTATGGCTCGCGAAGATATTTTAGGTATGAATCTGTTAATTAGATTTTTTTATGTAAGCGAGATCAGGTCAGTTGGTGGATATCTTAAAGAAAAATAAAATTTGAAGTTATCAGTAGTTTTAAATTCTCCAAGGAGACTTTTTTGTTCTGTTTGTTTCTCTGTTCATTGCCATACATACACATAAATAAGTTAAGTTTATTTCTGCATTAACATAACCAAAGAATTAAGGCTTTCTGACTGTTAACAGCAGATTCATTTTTGGGAGAGATGCGAATGCAACTTTTAGGGTAAGGAACTTTTCGCTGGCGGAGTGCTCAGCCGTGGCAGAGATTTGGAACCACCGAATGTTGCATTTGTTTTTGACGCTCGCTTTTTTTCTCCTTTTATTATTTTTGAAATGCGCAACTTCTGTCGATGTTTCTGATTATTATTATTATTATTATTATTATTATTATTAATATATTATTATTATTATTATTATTATTATTATTATTATTATTATTATTATTATTGTTGTTGTTGTTGTTGTTGTAGAAGTTTTTTCTTCTTCTTCTTCTTCCTCTTCTTCTTCTTCTTCTTCTTCTTCTTATTATTATTATTATTATTATTAGTAATGTTATAAGTCCTAGTTAATAAATAATAAAAAATAAAAGCGAAACTACACCTGAAATTCGACTCTGGCATCTATTCAAGGAAACGCTTGAGTAACGAATAAAAGAAAAATGAAAAAAAAAACACACAGGTGGCGAGAAATTTCTCTGGCCGTTCTGGAGAAAGAAGCAAGTAAGAGTCTCGACCACAAGTATGTCTGAACAATGTCTTCGTCTGCCTCGATTGTGGAGACCGAAACGGTGTCCCTTTTTGGGTCTTGCGAAACGATGGAAAGGAGACGTAGAAGAAGACTTGAGTAAACGAAAGACGAAGAGCGAAAGCCTCGTATAAGAAAATAGTAATCAGAATTATGAAAATTAATGGTAGTGAAGAAGAAAAGGCATAGATGATAAAATAATAATAGAAGTGATTATGATTTTAAGAGGATTAATGGTAATAAAGAACAAAAGGCATAGATAATAATGAAAATAGTAATAGAAATTATTATGATTTTGTGAGGATTAATGATAGTAAGGAACAAAAGACATAGATGATAATAAATTAATAATATAAATTATTATTATTTTATGAGGATTAATGATAGTAAAGAACAAAAGACATAGATGATAATAAATTGATAATATAAATTATTTTTATGTTATGAGGATTAATGGTAGAAAAGAACAAAAGGTATAGTTGATAATGAAAATAATAATAGAAATGATTATGATTTTATGAGGATTATTGGTAGCAAAGACAAAAGGGCATAGTTGATAATTAAAATAATAATAGAAATGATTATGATTTTATGAGGATTATTGGTAGCAAACAACAAAAGACAGATGATAATGGAAATGATAATAGACATAATTATAATTACATGTGGATTAATGATAGCTAAGATTACGCGGTGTTGGTGAAAAGCAAAATATCTGGTTGAGGAACAAAATGACAATCAAAGAATGAGAGGCATAGATGGAAAAAAGGAAAACAAAAATAAGTATGATTACGTGAGGATTAATGATAACGGTGAATAAGAGACGTAGGTGATAATAAAATATTCATAGAAATAATAGGATCAATGGTGATGATGTAGCGATAATAATCATGAACATAATAGATAGAAAAATGATAATGATGGCGCACAGAAAACGGGAATAATGTTATGAATGATGAAAATGATAGTGATGACCAGAGAGAATAGCAGTAATGTATCAAGGATAATATTGATACCAACGACAGAAGAAGGAGAAGAAGAAGAAAGAGGGGTGGTAGGTATAGGAAGAATGCGAGGATTAGGAAGGTTAGGGGGGAGGGATTGGGGATAAGATTGGGAGAGGGATTCCCCCCCCCCCCCACCCCCGAGTGTCACTGGACTGTGACTCGGCGCAGCAGGATCACATGCCACTTCATTTTCCCAGGACCTTAAAACACTCCTCCTCGGGAATTCTAACTCCTCTCCCCCCACCTTCCCATTTCCCCTCCCCACCCTTTCCCGTCCTTATCCCTCCTTTCACCCCCCCCCCCCTCTTCAACCCCCCATTTCCCAAAGAACTCTCCATTCGGCCATTTTAACATTAACGACCTTAGTCTCCTGTGATTCTTTTTTAGAGAAGGTGAACTTGTTTAATAGGAGAAACGTTGGACATAGCAAACTGGAATAATAATAATAATAATAATAATAATAATAATAATAATAATAATAATAATAATAGTTTTTTTATCACATCTGGATACTGTTACCATTTCTCAAGAGTTTAACACCTGTTCCAGTTAGAGATGGTATTGTTTTTCGTATCGTATAGGGACTCTCACGTGTTATTTTACATCTCCAAATTATATGACAATTTTAATTTAAGCTCAAGACACCGTTTTTTGTCGTTATATATTATCTTTATTTGTGTGTATTGGAAAGAGAGAAATAGTATTTATTTGCTTCATATGAAATTTCTCTATAAGACGAATATAATAGCGATATGCAATCTGTTTGTATCAGATGAAAGACCTGAATAGCACGAGAGAAATACAGTCTTATTTGCTTCAAATGAAAGTCCTCTGTTGCACGAATATAAGACAGGACAACAGTCATTGTTTGCTTCCGATAAAAGTCCTTTACAGCACGAATATAAGAGAGGAATACAGCCATAATTTGGTCAGATGAAAGTCCTCTATAGCCAGAATACAGTATTAAAATACAGTCTTTATGTGCCTCAGGTGAAAGTCTTCTTTAGCACGAATATAAGAGAGAAATACGGTCATTATTTGCTTCAGATGAAAGTTCTCTATAACAGGACTATAATAGAGAATTGCTGTCTTTATTTGCTCCAGATGAAAGTCCTCTAAGCACAAGTACAAGAGAGAATTAGTCATTATGCGCTTCAAATGAAAGTCCTCTGTAACAGGAATACAATAGAGAAATAAATTCTTTATGTGCTTCAGATGAAAGTCCTCTATAACAGGAATACAATAGAGAAATACATTCTTTATGTGCTCCAGATGAAAATCCTCTAAGCACAAGTACAATTCCCCTATAGCAAGAATATCGAGTCTTGTAGATGCAGAAGACTTCGCTACTTACAACTGGAGAGAGAGAGAGAGAGAGAGAGAGAGAGAGAGAGAGAGAGAGAGAGAGAGAGAGAGAGAGAGAGAGATCTGAATTAATGTCCGATCATTTTTAACTGCCAATACTTCGGGTTGCTTTTTTATGGCTCATCAATATGAACGATATTCTCATGGCTCATTTTAGCATTCGCTGGAAAGGTAGCAGCTTTCACTCGTCAGCCTTGGTCGGTGGCGGAGATATTCACCGAGTCATAATTCGCTCGGTGTGCGTCGTTGATGTGATGAGTGGTCTATATGAAAAAGCTGCTTTTATCATTGTCAGTGATGATGATAATCATTATTTTAATATACTGTCATCATCATTTGTAATTGTTGTTTATATAACACTGTCATCATCATTTTTGTAATTGTTATTGTTTTTTATATGTTTATTTATTTAGTTTTGGTGATCGCATAGCAGAGCATTCACGGAAAGTTGATTTAACATTATCCTTTGGTGAAACGTCGTCTCTCTCTCTCTCTCTCTCTCTCTCTCTCTCGAGAAGAGGAGAGAGAGAGAGAGAGAGAGAGAGAGAGAGAGAGAGAAAAAAAATTTCTTTCTGACCAATACCTTCTCATTTCAGATACCAAGAACAGTGTGGGTCTCGTGGGGAACATAGAAGAAATAGCGCACAACGCCATCGTTGTGTACTGGAGTCCATTGGATACCGGAGCAAAGGTATGTACTACTAGACACTAGTTTAATATTGTACTGAAGTATAAGCATTATATAATGTTGAATGAATACAATGTAGACTTCTCTTTGTTGAAGACGCTATGGTCTTAATTTGTTTTTAGATCAGTTTTTTTTTAAACCATAATTATGGAAAACGAATTGACTATCTTGTTTCTTTTCCTGGCGAGTTTTATATAAGCATGTGTTGCATACCATTTTTTGTCAGACTACTTCCTTAAACACTCTGTGTCGCTAGATGGCTCTGGTCGCTGTCATGCTGATTAATGACACAGACAGACACGGTCAATCTTTTGCCGTTGATGTGGCTCCAGAGATCCTTTGGTAGAGTTTAATATAAGAGCATAATTAATGTCAGCCCGATACCCACTGAATAAACTTGTATATTCAGTGTACTTTTATAAGCCTAGTTTTCTGCATCTTTAATGTGCCGTCTGATGGGTATATTAGGAGTCGCTGAAGTAAATTACTTTTAATTTTACTGAACTGGATTACTTTGTTAAATTGAATTGGTAAATTAAGTATTAATTTACGCTGTTGCGCACGTTCTAAATATGTCTATTTAGACTTTTTTTAAGCTTACGGAACGCTTACTAGACTAAAAGCGACTGTATTTGTAAATGAAGGATTGTAAACGAAGTATTGTAAAGCTTAATCCCGCATTTAGTTGTTTAGATTGAAGAGGGGGATTATTAATATATATATTCATACATGCGTATTTATGTGTTAGATTGAAGAGGTGGATTATTAATATATATATATTCATACATGCGTATTTATGTTTATGCATATTTAACTGACACTGAATTACTAGTGTTACGTTCTTTACGGGTTAATTATTAAGAACGTAGGTAAGTACCTTCTGCCAGGTGAAAGAAATGATTGATTATGCAAACCATGGCTAGGTTTATGTACTTACGAGGAGTATATTGTGCACTGAGTAATAATGAAGGCGACAGTTTGATAATTGTGGAATATTCAGCAGTAAATATTTTATGTCACTAATTGTAGCTGAGATTCTTTTATATATATATATATATATATATATATATATATATATTTATCATATATTATTATATATATATAATTTAATATACATATATATATATATATATAACATATATGTAATATATATAAATGTATATATATATATATATATATACAATATATATATATATATATATCTATATGTATGTTAATTAGATGTATGTATTGGCACCACCATATTCTTGGCCTTAGCAATAAGCAATTATATGCCCAGCACTTCATGTACTATGTAAATATAATGAATTCAAAAAAGTGATCCGTCCAGCGATGTGAATTAACCTACACCCATCCCATCTCCATTTCCCTTTTCTCCCTTCCCCTTCCTCTCTCTCTCACCCCCCCCCCCCCGCAACCATTCCACCTACTATCCTACTATCCGCATGTTCTAGCATCTAAATTCTCTTCTTTGGTCGTAGAGTCGCTCGGTTTGTTATAGAATGGGAGGTATGTTATCTGCCAAGAGTACGAATCCATTAACACCTCCCCTGTTTGGCTGCACAGATACGATAATGCAATTCACACTTTTTGTTCATTTCTTGTTCGTCTGTGGAGTACATTGTAGGTATGTATCTTAACACGCACACACGTGTATATATATATATATATATATATATATATATATATATATATATATATATATATATATTATGTATATATATATACACACTTTTAGGGTCACAATTTTTCACGGATACAACATATATTGAATAAAATGGCTTTTTCATTGTTAACCAGCTTTTCTTGAAATTGCTTCATATTTTCTAATAATTTGAAAATATATAGCAATTTCAAAAAAGCTGGTTAACAATGAAAAAGCCATTTTATTCAATGAAATATATATATATATATATATAAATATATATATATATATATATATATATTATATTACACATGCACAAAGTGGATCTCCGTAACGGTGTCACGTCAGCAAACACTCAAACTATCTCGTTTATACTCCAAGAAATAGTGCGTGTTTTTTTTTTGTCTTTTTTTTAACTGAACACTGAGACGATCGGCAAGATACGGACATCTTCCTCTGACTGTTTCAACGCTTCATTAAAGCCAGTCTCACCTTCGACGGGGCTGTGGATTTTCTCTGCTTATCGGTTATATGATCCTGACCTTGTCTGTCTGCGGAGTACTCTTAATTAAAAGCCATCTAGTGGCACATTAACGTGCCAAGTGTTTCTGAAGTGTAACTGGGAGTTAATTGGCCCCATATGAAGGGGGGGTCTGGTCGTCGTAGATTCTTACGCATCTGCGATTGCAAGCTCTGTGGTCCTTTTAGTAACGGCTGGTCAAGGAATCACGAGCCCATTCGGGAACTATACTAGCCTAAACTACAGATAAAGAGGCAGCTTCGATCATTGTTCTGGTTCTGAGGAGGAGCAGAAAAAAATCAAGGTATACGAGTATACTGCACAGTATATACAACTGAGTGTTGCTCATTTGTTCTGTGTACCGGATTATCGTGTCTCTTTGCAGGCGTGCAGTTTATCTCATCTCTCTCTCTCTCTCTCTCTCTCTATCTGTCTATATATATTATATATATAATATATATAATATATATATATATATATATATATATATATGCTATTATATATATTATATATTATAGATAGATAGATAGATGAATAGATAGTTTAATGGGATTTTTTCTTTCTGTTGGATAACAGAATATGTATATAATTACACATATTTACTTATGTAAGTATATACGTATATATATCTATAAATATACGAATATACTTACGTAAGTGAATATACGTGTAATTATACACATATTCTATTGTCCACCAGAAAGGAAAAAAGCCCATTAAACTACTCGTATACCTCTGAATCCTTCAAGAAAGGAATAGTTATAAAAAGCTTAGGAATTCGTAGACTTTCGTTGTTGAGAGAGAGAGAGAGAGAGAGAGAGAGAGAGAGAGAGAGAGAGAGAGAGAGAGAGAGCTGCGGTTGCTGCCTGAACAGGTGTCGGGTGTAAACCCTCTTTGCTTTATCAGGTCAAGTAGCCTGGCGACGTTCCCCTGGAGTGGTGATAATTGATTTCCCACTTAAACTTCACCAGGCTGCTTTAAAAGTCAATCAGACGTGGTAACAGCAGCAGCAGCCTCGCGGCGTCTGCTTACGCTACTTTTGTTCCTGCTGATTTTCACCCTGCTCATTTTTTTTCTGCTGTTTTTCTCCCTGTTACTTATGAGCTGCTTTTCTTTCTGCCTGATTATCTCCCCGCTACTTTTTTATCTTTTGTTTTCTCCTTGTTACTTATTTGCTGCTTTTCTTTCTGCCTCTCACCCTGTGACTTCTCTTTCTGCTACTTTTCGTACTGTCTGCTTTCCTCCGTGCTTACTTGTCTTATATATATATATATATATATATATATATATATTATATATATATATATATATATAAAACAAACAAACGCATATATCTATATGTACCACTAGTTTTTAAATGTGTATATATTTACATCACTTACTTCCTTTACTGTTCACAGCAGCACAAATTGAATAAATGGAAGGAGTGATAACTGGTAAGTTTTTAATACAGTTATGAAATGCCTGAGAGACTATCGACTGATAACAGGAGAGTTCGAAATAAAAAATAAAGACAAGGAAAAATAATTTTTGATAACGGTTTGAAATATTACGTTGAATGAATAAGTGAGGTTTGCGTGTATCTAACGGCCGCGTGAACTTTCCTGTGATTATTATTTTTTTTTTTATCATATTTCATATTTCTTTTGTGCATCTGAATATTATTCCCTTGTATTTTTCTTTTCTGTGATATCCTTATTTTCTATGCGTGTATTTTTGTTGTTTTTGTTTTGTTGTGGGGGGGGGGGGTTGGCTTATTTTTTGCCAGTTTTCATTACGTGTGCTTTTTTTTCAAATGTTCCCTGTGGCTTATTCTCTTCAAATTCCTTTGGAGCGATTTTTACTCTATCAGTTTCTTCCTACTTCTTTTCAACATATATTCTTACTTCGTCACTCTGATTTTTCTCTCGCACATATATTCTTAACCCCTAATTCTTCCTAGACTTTCAGATTTTTCTTCCCGTTCTCGTTTTTATCATTCCATTATACGTTCGTCTCTTATTACTTTCTTGTGAGTCTTTCTCTCATCATCATCATCATCTCCTCCTCCTTCTTCTTCTTTTCTTCTTAAGAGAGGTCGAGCGAATGGACCAGTGCTTGTAAGATTTCCCCGTAACAACTTTGATATGGTGTATTACATTGATTATCCTATCCATAATGACTGGTCTGGGTATTCTCTGCCCGGCTCTCGAGGGCTCTGTATTACACCACTCTCTCTCTCTCTCTCTCTCTCTCTCTCTCTCTCTCTCTCTCATTTTTTTTGTACCTTAGCGAAAATCCTGATGATAAGAAAACTTTGTAGCCCACTAGACAACACAATTTTATATATATATATTATAATATATATATATATATATATATATATATATATATATATATATATATATATATATATATATATATATATATATATATTATAATATAAGTCCTATGAAATATATATTTCAGTAAAGGAAAATCACAAAGTAGTGTTATAAGGATAGAAGAAAAGCTTAGCAAAGCTAGGAGGAATAAATAAATAAATATATATATATATATATATATATATATATATATATATATAGATATATATATGTGAATAAGTCTAACGATATGCTTCATTTTATAGTCACGTGCATATGCAGTTATATACGAACTTATACATTCCTCCCTATTTTCCTATTCAAGTCAATATCTTAAGTATTCCTTCTCTCTACACATCTATGAATATCCTTTCATTTGAGTTGACGTGATTTTCCCCAGTCATTTTTCCTAGTTTCCCCACATATCTATAAGTTCCTCGTATTTTCCTTCTAATTAAAACATTTTCCTCGACGTTTTCGATGTATGTGAAATTTGAATGTTGACGAGATGAATGTGAAAGGCACAATACATCATTTTTATTTTTCTCATCGTTGTCTTTTCTGTCCTCTGTGTCCAATATCTTCAAGCCTTATTTGTTTTGTCGTTATTATTCGTTGCTTATTGACAATCTATTCCTGCATTTATTTACTGTTTTTAATGCATGTTTTCTTTGCAAGATATCGTTCGTTTTCTTTCGATGAACTTCGTGTGTGTTCTGTTTTATTTTACGAATAAAATAATATAATAACATTATTATAATGTTCTGGCAATACGTTCAATCAGTCTTTTTTTTTTATTAGTCCCGATATTATTTTACAGTATTCATAATAAAACAAAAGCCGAAGAATTGCAATGTAATCGTCGCTATTCTTTTGTTTAAATGAACAAAAATGTCCATCGAAACTGTAGATAACAGACAGGGATTGACAGCAGGGGAACATTATAAAACATTTAAAATGAATAAAAGTAGGAAAGTATGTATATATTTGTAATGAACGGTCATTGCTTTTGAATAGGACATTATTACTAAAGGAATTATGGAGGAAAAGAGTAGAAATTGGGTTGCTTTCATATTGAGAGGGGTCAAATCTGTGCCCCGACCTACATTCGTTACATAAAATAATGTTCTTTTGTGTTTTGGTGCAAAATATATGAAGGCAATTATTTGCAAAGTACGGAGCGATTGGTAGATTTCAGGCCAATGGTTTAGAGGGATCCTGTAATTGACGTAAATAAACTCCCTTAATTATAGTCGAAGGTTATGCATTCCATATTTTGACGTATATACATCATTACATAACTACCGTTGCGACAAGCAGCATTACACCGAGAACAACAACATCCCAAGAGTGAAAACGTTGAAAACAAGGAGTCACTTTTCTGCAACTGCTTCCTAAATGCCATCACCTTTCAGAAGTCACAAGTGATACTTTGTGTACAATCTCCCCACCTTCAGTCTGGCAGGTATCATATCTCCGCTGTGTCTTTGCTTTATGCCGGCTCACCTCTTTTGTGATTGGGCATCCTCCCAGTGGCTAATCAACCCTGTTCCCAGGTGTCGTAGGGGCGGGTATATCATAGCAAACCCGGAGTGGTTGTTGGAGGAGTTAGAGGAGCTATCGTTTTGAATATCAATTAGCCCGGAGTTCTCTCTCTCTCTCTCTCTCTCTCTCTCTCTCTCTCTCTCTCTCTCTCTCTCTCTCTCTCTGTTCCATTTTAATGTAATTTTTGAAGGCCATCGCCACATCCCTCTCTCGAAGTCTATTGACCTTTACCAACAATAGTCCTCACTATCTTCGCGCAAGTGAATCGTAGGGGGAATATTCTTTGTTTTCAGCAAAACATACTTTCTTCCCATGTCCCATTCTTTGTCAAACTTTTCGACATACAGGTAATTTTTACTACATTTTTGAATGTCATGTTAAAGAATTTGTACTATTTTATTTATCACTGGAAGAAGTTTTTTTTTTTTTTTTTTTACCTTTATCGTGTTTCTCTGGTTTGGAAATTCCGAGCTTTTGAGGAATTTTCCTTCGTCCGTATCTGCGACTCGTGCCAAGATTTTTTTTAGACATTTTTCCTACTGGAGCAAAGATTTCCTAAGGCTTTTCCTCACTTCCCTCACCTCCGGGCACAAAGGTACTAAGGAAATTATCTTTTTTTCTGTTCTCTGTCGGTGATGCCGGGGAATTTTTTTACTTTTTATATTTTTTGGAGATTTTTAGTTTTTTCTATTTTTTCTTTTAAATCGTAACATCTAAGTCTCAGTAAGAAATTACATACTTTTTTCCTGTCCCATTCTTTGTCAAAAGATTTGGTGTACAGTTAATTTTTACTACATTTTTTAAAGCCATGTTAAGGAATTTGGACGATTTTGTTTATCACTGGACGAACTTTTTTTTTTTTTTTTGCTTTTTCTC
>NC_087204.1:108397102-108414399 GCF_015104395.2 Macrobrachium nipponense
TATATATAAATATATATAATATATATATATATATATATATATATATATATATATATATATATGTATATATATATAATACATATACACTATATTTATTCTATATATAATATATATATATATATAATATATATAGCACATATAGATAAACCGGTAGTTAAAAGTAAATAGTAGGAAATAGTAGCATACTGACTAACGGTTCTCAGTAACGAGAATGAAAATAAAAAAACGATGATACATTCAGCGTGAAAAGTTGGCGATACGAATCTGTGTAATCGCTGATTTTTTTTTCTTCTTTTTTTTTAGAATCTATAGCATTTCGCTTCTTTTTCCAGGTCCCTATGGAGATCCACAGTTTCTACAGCCACGACTCAGACAATGGGCAAGTATCTTAGCGGCCTTGTTTATACTAGTTCAGGTTTAGGGATATAGTATGACAGGGTCAATTTTGCTCTTTAGTCTTTTTTTTGCCTTTTGAAAAGTAGCGCCGCAGATGACAGTCTAGTGGATATTTTTCACGCAAATGCAAGCTTATTATTATTATTATTAGTTATTATTATGATTATTATTATTATTTATTATTATTATTATTATTATTATTATTTTATGAAGCCGTTAGGATATGTATACGCCCTTTAGCTCAGAATGAATTCGCAGGTATTTACATTAGATACGTGTACAAGTTTGGTTCCCATATTTGCATGTATTTGCATGCAAGGTAATTTGTATATATATATATATATATATATATATATATATATATATATATACATAAATATATCGGTCACCTTTTATAGACATGTACAATGTGTATGAATATCATTCTGGATTTATTAATATATCAGTTATATATTTGGTATCGACGTAAAAAGGCATAAACTCGACGTTTTTTTCAGTGGTATTCTTAAACCTAAGCTTACGGCCGGCCCTACCTGTCAACTAGAATTCGAGGATGTCAGTTTTCGAAATTAAACCAGCCATTCTTCTCTGAATCGTTTAGCATTTTGACGCCAAAATTTGTAATAAGTTGCCAATTATAGATTGATGTATTCAAAGGAACTAGCATAACAAATTAGCCCAAGCTGGTAATGGGAATAGTTATCCGCATTCTCTATTGCTTGTCGATTTTGTAACGAATATACGCAACGTCGATTATACGTTAAAAATAAACAGTAATATTTAATACTTGGTAGTACACAGTTAGGCGGCAAAATGCCCAAAGTTGCCGGCAAACGCGCTAGATTTTTCTTGCTCGGTTTTTCGTGAGGAAGCCACATGGGCTCTGATCGTTCCTCGCCTTGTATTATTTTTCTTCCTGCGTCATTAACCCTTATTATTCCACTTCTGAAAAGCGACTTCTCTTTGCCCTTCTCAAAGCATCTACAAAAATATGGCTTCTTTGAAATCTCGCTGTTAATCGCCTGACAGTTAGACTTTGGTTTATCCGCTTATCAGTCTCAAAACAAGTCAAGTAAGAAGTATTATTAAGTAACTTACCACAGCACACTGAGGCTGATGTTTGGCACGAGGTTTGTTCAACAGTAGCGTCCTCATTTGGCTGGAGTGGAGCCTTCAGTTCTACTAACTATGCAGGTGTCCCCCTTGGAACTTTGTAAAGACAGACATTAGCCTTTAGCTTCCCAAATACGTCGTGTGTCTGGTCTTCTGATCAGTTACAAGTCTAATAAGTAGCTTAACTCCAATAGTATGGCGTACTTACATAATTATTTCGAGGCTTCCATTTGTTTTGATTTTGCTAGTCCTAAAAGTAGATATGTATTATCACCTACAAAGTTGATGAAGTATTTTTATTCTTAAGGTAATCACTTTACTTATCATTATGAAACCTGGGCGCTACTTTTCCAAAGTCGTAAAGTATAGCAGGATGGTAATAGGATAGTCTTATGATAATGGTGATTATGATGTTGATAATGGTGTTACTTAGACGGAATGCATACGTAGTAATGTTAATGTTTTTTTTTTTTTTTATTTCGACAACCTCTGCTAGGAACTTGAGTAGCAAAGCTGTCTTGTCATTTACCTCATTATTATCGCCATCTCTTTCATTCCTGTCATTTCATTACCATCTTCGTTTTCCATCACCGTTCATCCCTCTTCTTTCCCTCTGTCCTTCCATCCACACACTTCTTTCTCGCCTCCCACTTATAAGCTCTTGCACGATGCATGCAAGCACGGATCATCTTTATATATATAAATAGAGAGAGAGTAATGATTTAGAATCCACTGCATTGTGACCTCATGTACTTATCATGTATAAGAAAACTCTATAGACTTTAAGCTGAGGAAGGAGACAAGAATCCTGCGCAGATTTCCTAATCCAGGAGGTTGAGTTGCTCTAGAGCAAAGGAACTAATTATTTATGCATAGAGAGAGGATGTATGCTGCTGTTAGACTGCACATTTTTTTATTCTTAAAAATATATACCATTCATTCAGCTGATGGCGATGAAACACCTACACAGTTTCGTGGTATGTATGTGTGAATGTTTAGATATATACGTACAGTGATACCTTTTATGCATGTAGCGTTTTCATATGTAGCGGTATGATTAGAATTCTTATTTTTATTGCTGCCAGCGGTGACAAGCAAAATTTTGAGTAACCATGAATAACCGTAGTCATTATTGTAGCAGGTTCACTTAAGGTAGATTCATGGGTGAGCCCTATGCCTGCGAGACGTTTGTTTGGCGGCCGCTGATTGGCTGGGAACTGCCTACCTCCCGGTACCAGCCAATCAGCGGCCGCCAAACAAATGTCTTGTAAGCACAGGGCTCATCTAAGAATCTACCTTAAGTGAACAGTAGTTATTTAGTACTTAGGATCAAATGGAAGAAGGAAAGGCAACTGGAGCACTGCAGAAAATGGATGGAAAAATCAGTAATAAAGGAAGCCAAACAGTTATTTTTTAAAACTGTATAGGTCAAACCTTTAAGATATTATGGCAGGGATGACTAATACACATGATTGAAGACATGCACACATAACTGAATCTAGTCCAAGGGCTTCTGTGTAGTTTATAACAGACAGGCGATATATAGGTACCACAAGAAATCATTTCTAAAACAGAAGCAATCGATAATGTTTGATCAAAAGCTTTAAAAAAAATCATGTACATGGAAAGAATACAGCAAGTCATTAATTTACAAGTTACAAGGTATTATAGTGATTTCCTCCTATGTATGCATATGTTCTTGTCGCAGAAAAAAAAAAATAAAAATTTAGAAGTATTTGTGATAGAGATCTGTTTTGTCATATGCAGATACTTATTGTGGTAAAATGACAGGGGAAAAAATTCAGTGTGTTTCTTTATTTTTTAAGTAAGAAGTGGTGAACAAAGGCAGGAAATATGATGAGGTTCACTAGGAAGTCTACTGGGACTAGTCATTCTTTTGAAATTTCTTTGTCGAGCGGTGTTTTATGTAGGAGTTTTGATATGTAATCCTATGACTAGGAAGTTAGTGACTGAATGCATTTCCTTTAACACAACGGTCCTTAATTCCACCAATGTCCGGTGAAGACTGTATATACACTCACAATAATGTACGTATGGTCATACAAAGGCAAACACATTCACACTTATGCTTACATACATGCATACACAGATTTGAATGGTTTCTTCCAGATCAATTGCCTACGCTCAACAGTTTCCGTTCTTTAAATATTCACCCATTATAAAGATCCCATAAATGAACAAATGAGGTTAATGAGGTTGCATTTATTCTAGTTTTAGCTGGGAATCTTGGAGGGGGTCCATTCTTTTGTGCCCTGGAGGTTTATCAATGGATGTCGTTCATTTCCACATTTTCTATTCCTTTCTTTCATTTGAAATGTTATTGCGTCCTACGAAAGGAAAGTATTTTTTTAATAAGCCAGCCTTTGTACCCCATTATCCGAACATTTATTAAGAATCAGAAATTTTCCATTTTTAAACAGAAAAAGGCCCTCTTTGTTTCGTTACTGACTAAAGGCTATCCCTTTGAGTTGAGATATATTTGAAATCATTTCAGTCAGCCAAGACGAGATTATCCAAATTTCATTTCCCAAAATTCCGAGTCACCCTTGAATGCCTCCAGCTGCATATTATGACGGACTGCCCAGGATGATAAGAGTAGTTTGTGCTGTAGATGATGATGATGATGATGATGTTATTGTTTGGGGGAAAGACGATGGCGTACATGCTTAGTGTGTGTCTGTGCGACTGTGTTTGTGTCCCACTCATAAATGGCGGGGAGTTGAGTGTGTTCTTCGTTCTTCCCCCTCCAGTACTGGCTGCAGCGTGGCCGTGGCGGGGGCTGCTGTAGGAGTGGAATGCTCGCCCCCATCCAATCTCTCCCCCACGCATGGATTCCCCACCACCCCAGGACGGTGCATGTCCCCACCACCACACAGCCTCGACCCAACACCACCAGCTCCAACCCTTGTTCCTCCACCTCCACCCACCTCCAACATCCTCTCCTCCACCTCAACCATCACCCAATTAGCACCTCTACAGGTACCCCCGCCCACAGCCGTCTCGCCAAAAGCCAACAGCAGTAGCTACAAGTTCCACTACAGCTTCCCTCAGCCCTATGGGTAAGACTCCTCCAAATTACCTCTTCCATTTCCTCCTCTTCCTCTTCCTCTTCCTCTTCCCGGTTAATCCTCCTCCTCCTCCTCCACCTTTCCCTTCTCCTTATCTTATTCCTACTTTCCTTTGCCTCTTCAAAACAGTTCAATAAACAACACTAAAATTCGAACCAGCGTCTTTTCCTTCCAATTAGGTTTGCCCCGTTAGTTCCAACTCTTCAGATAACCAATAACACGTACTAGCATTTTATGGACACTGGCGGGTACTTAACCTGTGCCAGTGTCCTTTAGCCTACGTTTTTAAATCACCACTGCATAAACCATGGAACATTCAACATTCAAGTACCTCAACGTGCATAACCACACACACACAACCACTTACTCAAAGAAAACTTACGTAACCGTTTGAAGTTCATATAACATGCACGAGGCTGGTATGCTACTTTGGAATGAAACCTTGCTTATTCACAGCTCTGCTTGCTATTCACTCTTCCTGCTTTCTACATACACAGAGTGGCTTATTAGGAAGAATTGTAGCGAAAATGTTACCTTTTTTTCTTGCCACGTGATATTATAGACAATTTTTATGTACTGTGATATGAGAATTATCGCATTTCACATTTCCCTTCTCTTTTTTCCTATAGCTGTCTTTTTGGACTCGAGGTAAGTTGCTCTTTCTATTTGCCTTGTGACTTGCACCGTTTTTTTTTTTTTTCATTTGTCGTTTTTTATATCACCGTGACAATGCTTGAAACATTTCAAAATGGAGCTTTTCTTCAAGCTTGACGAATTCTGTATTTTGGACCTGCACGTTAGATTACGCTATCCCTTACCTGCATCAGAAACCTCTTTCCTTTTTAAACTGAAATACCAATAGTAACGTGTCATTACCAGTTTGCTTCCAATTATAACACTGACCATCGCCATTTCTTCATGCGAGTGCCGGACTTTCCCTGAAAAGGTATGGCAACACTGCATTGGGGGCATGGCTTGTGTCCGCGTTTAAAAATAAATTTGTATTTAATCTTTCATTTGCGTATCTGGTCATTTGTTTGCGTAAATTTCGCCTATTTTTATTCGTTTTATTTCAAAAAATCCATTTTTAAGGGTACCTGTGTTATATTTCAATCATGTTTTGATTTAACCCACATTTGACAGTTGAATTTACTTGAATTGAAACATTTTTATACATTTTTCATAATATCTGAGACTATTACGAAGTCATGTTGTCTATTGGTATTTGCTTTCAGAAGGAACATACGAGCTTAATGTACTTGATAAAAAAGTGCTTTTGCTGTTCATTTTGCCTAAATGAGATGCGCTTTCAAGAGCATGGCTTTCTTTGACAAGGAAGTTCCTATTTTTTTTTTTTTAGAGTAAACGTTTTCCTGTGTGATGACAAAGCCTGACAAACAGACTGTCTTGGAATGACTCAGAATATCTTTTTTTCGTTAGTTGACTATTTATCTTCTTATTGACAAATTATTCTCTTAGTTGATAGGTTGTTGTTCACTTTTTCAATGTTTAGAGGCATTTGCATTTATATCAGGATTTTTTATATTTATTGCAGTCATGTTATTGTCTTGCCAACTGTAAAGTAGTCGTGAAAAGATTATATACGCTGTTTTAATATATTATTGTAATGATAATTGACTTGGTTGTATGAATTTAAGTGACATAATTATTTAGTCTAGTGAAGTTTTTATTTAAGATAAAAATTAAAGGTGCACAAGTATGTATTTGATGAGGTTTGTATTATGAGAGCAATTATGAGAAGCTGATTACCCATTTTCACATAAGGAATATTTAAACAATCAATGACGATGAAAGCGGTGATGATTTGCACGTCTTATTCATTTTGTGATAATAACATGTGTGTTAGTTCAAAAAAGCTATTAGTTTCTGTATGAAATAGATCCTAGAATTAGTCGCCAAAAAATGGTCGAGTTTCAGCATATGACATTAAACTGTTCAGTGTCCACAGTCCCTCTTCCATTCCTTTGGTTTCTTTCAAATTTTATGTATTCTAATGCATGACCCTAACCCTACCTGCAGAGACGGCCGTAAGGAGCTGAGCGGAAGTTTGGCCAACGGCTCCTTAGACAGCCCCATGGCTGACGTCTTCTCCCATGTCTCCAAAAGGTCCCGGCTGACGCCTCCGCTTAGCGACAGGGTGATGCTTTACGTCAGACAGGACGGTGAAGATGTGTACACCCCCCTGCATCTGGTTCCTCCTAGCACCGTAGGCTTGCTCTCAGCAGTAAGTGCCGTTTCTCTCTCTCTCTTTCTCTTTCTCCTTGCATCTCAGGAGATTTCAATAGAAGGCATAAAGTGATCTACAGAAATGAAATATTTCTTAGTGTTTGTGGGTTGTGTTTCCCATTTTTTCCTCATGCATTTAGGAGATTTCAATCAGAAACATAAAGCTATCTACAGAAATCATGTATTTCTTTTAGTTTGTTGGTAACGTTTTCATTTTTTTTTCTTCAAGAAATTTCATTAAAAATCCCAAAGATAGCTACGGAAATTATGCATTTCTTTTAGTGTTTGTGGGTATTTTTTTCTTTTAATTTTATTTCAAGAGATGTCATTAGAAAGCATAAAAAGAGCAACAGAAGTGAGTTATTCTTAGAGTGCTTGTGAGTAGTGTACTAAATTTTTGTATTTTTCACTTCAAGAGATTTCAATAAATAGGATAAAGTGATCCACAGAAATGGGTAGTGTTTTCAGTTTTTTGTACGGTTACTTCAAGGTATTTCGTTAGAAAGCAGTAGAAGAATTACAAAAATTGGTTTTATATTATATGAGTTGGAATATATATATATATATATATATATATATATATATATATATATATATATATATATATACTATATATACCAACATGTAATATAATATATATATATATATATATATATATATATATGTGTGTGTGTGTGTGTGTGTGTGTGTGTGTGTGTGTGTGTGTAATTAATACCAATTAGTCTTTCTATCAAGAAGGTAAAGATGGGACGGAAGAAAATGTCTAAATATATTGATAAAATGGGGTATTGTGGATGAGAATATGGTGTCCATTAATATATATGGATTTTATACTTCACTAGAGGGAAAAATAGGCTCTTCATTATATCACTCTCAAAGCGTTTAATTAAGCATTGAGCATTGACAATAAGTAAATTGGTCAGGTACAAAGACTGACGTTTTGTTTAAACTACTGCTCTTACACGCTATGGATGTTTGTAATATTTAGAAGTTATTTATGAACAACACATGTTCTTATGAATTTTTATTGCTCTAATGTTCATTATAGTCAAGTAAACGTTGAAATTTACGGTGACACTTTCTTTTCAGATTGAGGAAAAGTACAAAATTCCAATGCAAAGTATCAAAAATATATACAGGAAAAATAAAGTTGGGTGAGTATAGGTACAATTGTCATTAGTTATTTTACTAAAGCTGAATTACAAAAAATTTCAAATCATCAGTAACCTATAGATTGTTTTGATAAGGTAAAATTTAAAAGTAAAGCCATTTGACCCGTAAGATAAATGTTTTATGGAAAGGGTTGTAGATGAAAAAAATAACTCTGGCAACGTTTCTCCTAAAGGAATTATCATAGCAAAACCCTGACTCATTGGCCTTGCCCTGACTTAACTACCTCCGTATTTTAATTGAATTTTTAAAGTAAAATCAGATTCATTTTCTATTTTCGTGTTCTCTTTTGTGTCGAAAACATTTAGACTTGTTTTCTGGGGAATAATCTCATCTACTCCACTTTTATTCGGATGCCATTTTTAGAAACAGTGTCAGCAACATATTCCCCCTTTCTCCTGGCTGACATTTTTAAAAACAATGTCAGCGACAAATTCCCCTTTTTGCTGACGCGCATTTTTAGAAACAATGTCAGCAACAAATTTCCCCCTTTCTCCTGACGCCATTTTTAGGAATAATGTCAGCAACAAATTCCCCCTTTCTCCTGACGCCATTTTTAGGAATAATGTCAGCATCTGCTCTCCCCCCCCCCAACCCCCGCCCCACTCCCCTTTGTACGGAAATCTTTTAGAAACAGTGTCAACCACAATTCCCCCTTTTTCCAGAGGCCATTTTCAGAAGCACCGTCAGCAACAATTAACTTTTATCCCGTCGCCATTTTCGGAAAGAAGTTTAGCAATGATTCCCCCTTGATTGAGACGTCATTTTGAAAATAATGTCAACGACTCCCTATATTAGGACCCTGTATTGTCCGGAAGCCATTTTTGAGGACGCCGTTTTTTGCGCTCTCTTAATCCACTCTTTTGTCTCTTTTCATTGCAGTGTGGTTGCCAAAGTGGACGACGACATGCTCCGTCATTACTGCAACGAGGATTTGTTCCTGATGGAGGTGCAGCACCGGGACGCCGAGAGCTTCGACTTGACGCTCATCGAGTTGACCGGGGTCGAGCACTGAACGGTGGCGTCTCTGGGGATCCTGCTGGGATCAGCTGTTACCTGGATATTATGAATATATATAAATATATATATATATACGTTTGTATATGTATCACTGGAGAATGAAGGGATAGGAGAACTAATGTGTTTGAGAGAGAGGGAGAGAAAGGTTTTCTCCTCTCTCTCTGTCTCTCTCTCTCTCCCTCCCTCTCTCATCTCTCTCTCTCTCTCTCTCTCTCTCTCTCTCTCTCTCTCTCTGGATTCGTTCGTTTTGCAACTGCAGCGAAGTGACAGACACATCTTTCAAAAGGCTTGGAGGAGGAGGAGAAGGAGGAGGAGGTGGGAGTGGAGATCACTGTTAAGTGCTTATTCTGTAGAGAGAGACACACACAGCTGTGAAGAGAGACTGGCTACCAAAGTACAGAGACACTTGAACCATGATGATGGTGATTTCTTTTAATCTGATTGTACAGAGGTACTGAAGACGAGAAATGTCCAAATCAGTAGAGAACAGAGAGAGTTCCTCTGTGATGCTCAATAACATTAGCGTTCTCTTATATTGTGTAGCTGATTGTAAGGCAGAGAACCAAATTTCCTTTCCATCCCTCCACCCTAAAAATGATAGAGAACATAGTTGAAAATAGATCTCTGGTAACTGCATCTTGCAAGTTACCCAGTCTTTTCTCCAGTCCAGAAACCTGTCAAGAATGTAATGAATTATTTGTATCTGCTGTTTAGTCAGGTTTTATTCTTTTTCTCTTTTCATGAGCCCATGTAGACAAAGACTCAAAACTTCCCTTTGCTGCCATATTTTGTTTTTTTAAAAGAAACTGGAAGCTGAACTGCAGAGCGAAGAATCATGCAGTTTGTGTTCCTACATGTAGGAAAATAGAATTCAAAGTAATGTACATTACTGTTAAGTCTCCATAGGAAAGCATCAGTTTAGCAAATGTATTTTGTACGGTTTCTGTAACCTGTGGTTAAATGTATTTCTATGATATTCTAAACCAATGTGAAAAGGAAGTTTTGTAATTCAAGAGTGGCTGTTTTAAGCTTTTCTCATTTAATATATTAGAAGTTACTTTGGACTTCAGACATTATTTTTTTCGAGTTAGGTACTTTCCAGTTGCCCATTTTCTAGAGGTACGTCCAAATATTCCAGTTGCCATAAGGTACCTTCGCCATTACCACAAGGTACTGTTTTCTTTGATGATCAACAATCGTAATAATCATGTTAATGAAGATCCCATCCACAAAGAAACCTTTTTTTTTTCGTGGTAACCTCAGCTAAAATCAAACCTATTTTAAAACCATGATGAAGACAAACTTGAAGTAAACAGGGTATCGAATGCCTTTAATAAACTTAGATGTTCTTGTTAGTGATTAAATTGTTGTGAAACCGAGTTTATTATGATTAGTCATTATGGATTGTATTATTAAATCAGCTTCGTGAGTTTGACACTTGTAAATGCCGTGCGAGCTGTTTGCACGGCCCTATTTCAGTCCGTTATATTCAGCATTTCAGAATTCCGTAATCCATTCTAGATCCACCAGTCTACTGCAAGCTTCCTTCTAAAGAAGATTTACAAGCTCTTGTAAGACGGATGCACAGTACAAGTTATTGAGTACAGCAGATGTCCTTGTAATGATTTCAGCAAATGATTTCATCCAAATCAAGCCAATAGTGAAATCACTGAAAATTTAAAAAAAAATTGTTTTCGTGTTTTCGTGATCACATCTACAACAGCAGATCAGCCTTAGCCTGATTTGTATATAAAAAAAGCCAATAGCCCCTTATTGTTCTTATTTATTCAAGATTCCTCCATGATTGACCATGCAGTGCCACATATCTTGCCAATCTGTTTGATATATTTTTTATTTCAGTTGCTTTCAAATGAACATCTTTCATGATAGTGCCATAATTAGTAGAACAATGATGATGATGATGATGATGTTGTCGACTTCACACACACACATCATTTTCAACACGAATTAGTAGTTCTCAGTGAATTTGATTTTTTTTATATTTCTACTGTGTATTAGATTGTATGTAGAATGCCCTGTATATTGTATTATATGAGCCATTTTTGTGGCTGAAAATGACGAAGGGGAACGTGAGCTCTTTCCTTTTCTATTACCTGATGAATTTATATATAAATATATTATTATTATTATTTTAATATTAACTGGATCGCCTGAAAGAACCCAAGGATCGAACAACAAGCAGTTCGCCCCACGCAATTGTGGCTGCTGTTGGTGAATCAGTGCTTGAAATCAAAAGGCCTTTCCGGGTCTTTGCTTGTTTTGGAAAAAAACTCGGTTTTTTTCTTTTTTCTTCTTTTTTGTTGAGGCATCGCATCTCATAAGCCAAATCTGTCCTTTCGCGTAGGAAATTTCTATATACATAGCGTAGGCGAACTATTCTTGACATTCGTTTTATTTTATTTATATTTTTTTTTTATTTTTATTTACTGGATCATGCGAAGGACTAATTAATTTCTCATCAATTCCAGAATTTTGCAATTGCTGATCCTTATATATTTTCACAACTGCTTTATATTCGCAGTTTTTTTGTGTAAGGTTGTTATGAATACTCATTGATCATTTTTTTTTTTAATTTCATGTCGAAATTCTCACAAATCAAACCGCGTGAGGTCGCCTTCATATACTCGCGGATTCTCAATCGGGACACAAACGAAAGGTATTCTCATTTCCATAGACATGTAAGTTCTCCATAGTGTCATTTTTTATTAATCTGAATTAATAAAAAATATCTTTAGCTTAAAGCTAATTTATATATATATTGTGTTTTTAAAAATACTGTGTGTGAGTGTGTTTGTGTTCTTAATAAAAAGACTGTAGTGTTAGTAAACAGAGTAAGCCTAGGGTAAGTACAACATTTGCTTTTGATGTTACGTCATTCCTTTTATTCGATTTTTCTGGCATTCCACTTTACTAATTTTTAATTAATTGTAAGACAGCCCTGATTTGTCACACTTTTTCATTGTTCTAAGTACTCCAAGGCAGTATATTAATAATGTATGTCCCTTCCTTATTTTATTTTTAAAAAAAGAGAAGTGTCTGTTTGTAGGAACAAATTCATTTGTTTGGAATACAAAATAGGCTTAATACTTTGTAAATAGAAATGTTGCTTTAATTATCTGGTTTTAGCATAATATATATTATATATATAAATATATATATATAAATCATTAGCTCGTAAGTCTTTATTTTTTCTTTGTGTGAATGCATAAAGCGAGTGATAAAATAAGAAACAAGAAAAAGATGAAGATAGTGAAGAAGGAGAAGAAGAGGAAGGAGATAGTGTTGAAACAGCCAAGAAGATTATGCTGAGGATGATGATGATGATGATCACGAAGACGTGTTATTATGGCAGGATGAGCTTTGTTACTATAGTTTTGTAAGAAGAAATATTATAATGATTATATTAGTGTACATATATATTTTTTGCTTGATGGGTGTGATTTTTTTTCCACTCTGATTTTTATCAACTTGCTTCAACGCTTTAGTAGTAAAATTAGGCGAAAAAAGCAACAAAACAAAACTTCTAGTGCCTTAGTAGGTTCAGCCTGATTCAAGATCATTTTTTATTTTATTTCTGCTGCGTCAACTCAGCAGACCCCATTTTTTTCCTTTTACTTTATGTATCAGCTTTTTATCGAGCCTTTTATTTTTCCTCTTGTGCTCACCGCCTTGCCCTTCTTCCCTCTTCCCCTCCCCTCACCTCCCCCTCCCCCTCCCCAACGCCCCCCCCCCCCCCCCCACAAGATACACACACGAAAGCAGAAAGTAATTGACTTGTACAATACAAGAATAGCTGGATGGATATATATGGTTCAGTGGCATTGTAGATGATAACTTCGAGTTGGGTAATTTTTTTTTTTTTTTTTTTTGTCTTAGTTGTTTTTCTTTTTCCCTTTTTTCATCATATCACATTCACACCATGAGTTTGTACTGATGATACTGTGACTGAGCAACCCTCCGTTCCCCTTCTATCCATGTCTCTCATACAAGCCACTGCTTTGTTTCTGGCATAATGGTTACTTTCTGTGGCCCGAGCTTATGATATATATAATATATATATATATATATATATATACATATATATATATATATATATATATATATATATATATATATATATATATATAATATATATATGTAGGCGGTTGTTACATTTTTTATCATAATTATACCTGTTATTTTCATTTTTTTTTTTTTTTTGGACTGAGATTTGTGGCTTGTTTGTGTGGCTTCGTGACCCTTCTTCCTTGACCCGAACCTTGTCCTATTGTTTAAGTGACATTTATGAATTAGCTCTCTGTGGTATGATCTTCTGCAATAAGGTTGCTATAAGTGATTTTTTTTTTTCGTGTGTGTGTGTGTGTGTGTGTGAATTATCCCGAGGACATCGCTTTCTTACAGAGTCCATTGCAAGGAAGAGTTGCAAAAAAAAAAAAAAAAACTTTCTTTTGAAAATGGGTTAACCTTGATCTGATTTATTACCAAATAAGGAACTGCAGAAGGAATTTATCATTGCAGATGTCTGTCTTTTTTTTATGTGATTTCCAATGCCTCGTTTTGGTTGCGTCCAGTTCGCGTTCCTTACGCATCTTTTTAACAAAACCTCGTACAGTATATTTCTTGATTTGACGCTGGAATACACCTGGTTTCTTGTGGTATTTTGAATCTGACTCTTTTCCCCATTTTCCTTGTCTAGTGCTCCGTGCTTCATGCCATAATTGTGTTCAAAACTAGCAGTCAGAAGTGACTACCTTGTATAGATCTTCCAGGCGGCGTTTTACCAAGCAAATCGTGGCTCTCTCTCTACTGGTGAGGTTAGACTTGTGGATGTATATGTTGTGTGTATGTATGTGCGTTTGTGTATGCAGTGTTTATGCCTGTCGAACTCCGTATTTTAAAGGCTACCTACTAGAATGTGCTGAGTAAGATTCTGCCTCCTCTCCTGTAATTTGCTTTTGATTCTCTCTCTCTCTCTCTCTCTCTCTCTCTCTCTCTCTCTCTCTCTCTCTCTCTCTCTCTCTCTCTCTCTCTATACGCATTGCTTACAAATATACTAGTGCCAAATCGTGATGCCAGGGTTTTTTTTTCTTTTGCTCGTACGATTTTTACATGAATTGCAATAGATATTTTACACTCACTGCTGTACCTCCTTCATTAATACCGTAGTTTCAAGGGACATTTATCTTTTTTGGGGTTGGGTCCGACACAGTTGCTCTGTATGAAGGATGATTGTGTGGAAGTGTCTCGTGTTAAAGTTAGAAGCTTCTACTGGAATGAGCAGCTGTGCTGGACTCTGTAACCTCAGTTCCATTCATCATGAACCTTTCTTGGGTTTAGTACAGGGAACCAAGGATGTAAGGTCAGATTTTTATAGATGTACAGACTTTTGCAAATTCTAGAAAGCATGGAATCTGATTACCCTATTGTTTTTTTATTATTATTTTCTTTTCTTTCACATGCTAAGTGAATATTTGTTTTTAATTTGATTCGCCAAAGATTGCCATGTTTTCTACGAGAGAAGAGGTAGTAGAAGAAGAAGAATGCACAGCAAAAGTTTACCATGATGCGAGTGAATGGAACAGGTATTTGTTTTACTGTATTAAGGTGATCGCTGGTTACATAAGTTGCCTTTATTGTAACTCCTGAGCTCTCTGTATCATACTCATAATATTTATGATAACAAAACTTTTAAGATGTGAACCCTATTACTGTACTGTATTCTTAGAATTTTTGTTTCTTAACAACCAATAATTGGATTCGAATAATAGCTGGTGTACTTGTCTGTATTTGTATACATAGTACACACAAACAAAATAGAGGATAACTGTGTACATTTCCAACTCGGTTGTGAGGTGACCCAGGTCAGGTCGTGCCCTGGGCAAAGCTATAGATACTGTGGTAGCCTTTGTTTTATTTATTGTTATACTGTATATCCCCCTTTTTCTGGAGGTCATATATGCTGGCCCCTTGTCAGAATTTCATGAGGTTGAAGAGAATTTTCTTTTTTTATTTCCGAATTTTATACGTTGGAGAAATTGGCAAGGAGGTTTCGTGGAGTTAAGAAGAATATATATGTGTATGTGTATATATATTATCATTATATATGTGTGCATATGTATATATAATACGAAACTTCGTTCAGTTTCACGTTCATTAGTGTGTTCCATGTGTGTATTTTGATTGATTTTACTGAAGAGATCTCATATTTCATTGTAAAGCCTACTTGTATCACACTTTAAAACTTAATTATAGAATTTTGTTATTTTGGTTGTCGTAGGATTGTTTCGTTTCTCTGTAGTAGGAACTCTGCTTCCTACACGCATTCCTGAATTTCATAGTGAGGGAAATAACGAGTTTTTTTATTTATTATTTTTTTTAAATGCTGGACGGAAAAAACTAACTTTCTCTCCCACCCTTACTCAAAATAGTAGGACCTCCTCATAATTTATGAACTTGTTGTTTTTTCAACATTATTATCATTATGATGGTTATTATTATTATGTGTATGTGGCAGTTTATGCTAGACTGTGTATGTATAGTATGTGTGTTAGGCCATGCCTACATACCTGCACAATAAAATATGGCTGTTAAATGCTCACCCAGATTTTGACAGATTTTTTTTTTTTTAGATAAATTCCTTAAAGGTTTATAACCAATAGATAGTTCTGTCTTAAAAATACAAAGATTGTGGAAGCCATGTGTGAGGCGCAGCAATATACAGAAAAAAACTAATAAAACATGGCAAAAATAAAACTAGTTTCAATATCCTTTTCGGTACTATAGTTTTAAAGTTTCTTTACCTCGAAGATTATATATATGTACATATATATGTACACACACACATACATTATATATATATATATATATAATATATATATATATATATATATATATATATAATATATATATATATATATATATATGATAGATATCTAATATCTAATATGTATATATATATATATATATATATATATATATATATATATATATATATATATATATATATATTATATATATACATATATATTATATATATATATATATATATATATATATATATATATATATATATATATATATATTGTAACCAATGCAAGATATGAGAAAAGAGAAAATTTATAAAACACTTATAATTACATAAGAAGAATAAAGCAGCATAGTAGCATTAACCATTTATTGAGAATTTACAATACATCCGGAACGCAAGGACCAAAGGAAGGTTAGAGGTTAATAAAAGTACTCTAAATAAAAACCTAAATACTACTGCTAACGTGAGACTGAAATTAAGGCTTCCATGTGGCACAGGAAAAACAGAAGGCTGGCACGCTTTCAGTAGGTAATAAAAGCCACCCAGGATGGCACGTTACCCTCAGTTGTCATCGAGCTTCCGTCAGGTGAGGTTCTCCTCGTGCTCTCTCCTGTGAAACGCCCGCCAATCGGATCGAGAAATCTGAACAAGAAAAACGGTTCTATTTCTTTGGCCTTGTAATTAGAGCGATAATTATTTGCGGCGAATTTGGAATGTTTTATTTTATATATCTTCGGTAAACCGGAAATGTGCATAAATTATTCAGTTTTACCGTCTACGAGAGCATACGAGAAGGAAGCGTAACCTCTTTCAAGCTGGGATTCCAAAAATTTCGTCGACCCCTGACATTTGAATAGAACCCTTTCAACCCCCCACCCCGCCCCACAACCTCCCCTTTAAAATAGATTCTAAAATACAAGTTCGTGAGTACTGATTATTATCATTCATCAATTGGTGTATAATCGTGCAAATCTAGTGATAATATTTGAAGAAGAAGAAGAATAGGTGATTGATCATTCTTTACTTCATATTTGACTCGAGCCTGACCTGAAAGCCTAGAGATTTCAGTAAGTAGCTGTGATATTCTTGAGTTGAGTTGAATACAGAATTTAGGCCAAAGGCCAAGCACTGGGACATATGAGGTCATTCAGCGCTGAAACGGAAAATGACAGTCAAAGTTTGAAAGGTGTAACAGGAGGAAAACCTCAAAGCAGTTGCACTATAAATCAAGTGTTAGGGGAGGGTGGAAAGTAGGATGAAGAAAGATAATATGAAAGGAGGTACAGTAAAAGGAACGAAGGTGGTTGCAGCTAGGGGCCGAGGGCACGCTGCAAAAAACCTTAAGTAATGCCTACAGTGCACTGCATGGGATCCACTGACGGCGCTACCCCCCTACGGGGCTGTGATATTCTTGTGATAATTGTTGTTTTGGT
>NC_087204.1:108414899-108454899 GCF_015104395.2 Macrobrachium nipponense
GGACGGTGTACCAGTTAAGGGCACTTTGCTTCAGTCTCCCAACCGCCCCACAGGTGTTCACGCGAGTGTTCACACTGGTGTTGGCTTGGGCCCATTCGGTCGGGATACGTTTTTTGAGGTATCTCGACGATTGGCTGGTCCTGGCGAGCTCCCACTCGCAGTTGCTGCAGGACAGAGATCGACTCGTCGAATTCTGCCACGATCTGGGGATTGTGGTGAACTTCAAGGTGGTGAACTTCGAGAAGTCAGATCTCAAGCCCAAGCAGAGGATGAAGTACCTGGGCATGCTGATAGACTCCTTAGTAGGGGGAGTCTTCCCTGCAGACTCATGGATCAGCAGGTTCAGGAGGCAGCCGGAAAGTTCCTGTCTTGACAGGAGCAGTCAGCTCAGCAGTGGCAGGTCAGCGTCGGTCACCTGTCGTCTCTAGAGAAAGTCCCTCACGGGCGTCTTCACCTGCGGTCTTTTCAGTGGAGGCTAAAGGAGTGTTGGTCACAGGCAAGAGACCCGCCATTCCTTCCCCATTCCTCTCATGGAGGAGGGGAGGCAGGACCTAGCCTGGTGGCTGGACGACGGGAACCTCGTAAGAGGTGTGCCTCTACGCACTACCCACCCACCCCCCCAGGAAATGCTGCTGCTCTCAGACGCATCGACTGAAGGTTGGGGCGCACACCTAGAGGAGTTGCTGGTTGCAGATGTGTGGGACCATCACGACAAGCACCTTCACATCAACATCCTGGAGCTCAAAGCGGCATTCCTCGCTCTCCAGGAGTTCCGGGAACGTGTGATGGAAATGGCATAAGTCAACAAACCGGGGGGTCTAGTGTCCCTCCCGTTACACCAGTTGACGATGCAGGTGCACGCCCACTCGGTAGAGCTGTCAGCCAGATACATTCCAGGGAAGAGGAATGTAGTGGCAGACAAGCTCAGACCGCCGGAATCAGGTGATCGGGACCGAATGGTCTCTTCACCGGACGTGGCGGAAAGGCTCTTTGACCTGTGGGGGCGTCCAGTCATGGAGCTGTTCGCCACCCGGCACAACAGAAAAACTCGAGGTTTTCTTCTCAGTTGTGCCGGACCCATGGCAGCTGCAGAGGATGCTTTTCAACACCCGTGGGACAACCTCCTCGTCTATGCCTTTCCCCCGTTCTGTCTGATTCGCAAGGTGATCAGCAGGGCACTGGTCACCAGCAATCTTTGGATGATTCTGGTGACACCCAAATGGCCTCAGGCCGTTTGGTATCCAGACCTGCTGGCTCTTCTCGCTGAGGCACCGTGAGAGATTCCCCCACGGCATAACCTGTGCCAACCACATGTGGAACGGTACCACCGAGCAGTTCGGTCCCTGTGTCTTCACAGCAGGCTGTTATCCACCATCTCTTGTGAGCAAGAGGGTTTTCTCGCCGAGCAGCAATAGAGATGGCGGGGTACCTCAGACAGTCCTCTGCAGCAGTGTACCAGGGGAAGTGGTCCGTCTTCTGAGGTTGGTGCGGACGGGGTCTCTCTCCACTCAGAGCCATCCTTCAGCAGATAGCGGATTTCCTCGTCTTCCTTCACCGAGAGAAGCTCCTCTCTGTCTCCGCATTAAAGGCTACAGAGCCGCTCTGGCCCTAGGCCTTAAACTGCGGGGAGTGGACATTTCCACCTCCATGGAAATCTCCCTCCTGATGAGGAGTTTCAAGAGGTCTTGCCCACCCAGGGTGGGATGTGTCTCTCGCACTTAGAAGTTTGACTCACAGACCCTCCGAGCCGCTCTGAGAGTCGATAGACAGGGATCTGACCCTCAAGACTGTCTTTTTGCTGGCCCTGGCATCCGCGAAGAGAGTATGGGAACTTCATGGTCTTTCCTTCGATGTTAAACACACGAGGGAATGGGGATCAGTGATGCTCAATTTCGTCCCGGACTTCGTAGCAAAGACTCAGAACCCTTCGGTCCCTGACGACTGGTTCGAGTCCTTCACGACTCCCCTCCCTGAAGGACTTCACTGACATACGATGCGGATGAGATGCTGCTTTGTCCTGTGAGAGGGCTACAGCGCTATCTGAAGAGAACTCGCCACTCAGGCCAGAGTGTCAACGCCTCTTTGTTAGCACCGGGGTTACCAAGAAGAGGTGTCCAAGAACACTATCTTTCTGGCTTTGTGGAGGTATTGGTCCAACCTTTGCATTCCACTATAACTTCTTCGTGGCACAGATGCTGAAGGCAGGGGTTTGGGCCAACCAGACCACCTTTACCTCCTTCCTTCTACCTTCGGGATATCGCCCACAGGTCCTTTGGACACCTTTTCCTTGGGACCCGTGTGGCTGCTCAACAGTTGTGTAGCTTACCCAGCTCCCTCGCCGGACAAGGTAGCATTTCATCCTTGTGAGACTGCATTAATGGAAGAGTGAATGAGAGTGTGACTGGCACGGACTGGCTTCTCTTCCTCCTTTTTTCTCCCCTTTTCCTGCGGGCAGAGGGCGGCGGTCGTCACTATGCTGGACAGGATGCTGATGCAGGTAAGCTACACGACTGAGCCCCGTCCTATCCCTTTCATTAGGGATAGGAGCATTTACCGCACTCCCCAACAAGAAGTACAGGGGTGGGGGGGGGGGGGAAGTTTACGCCAACAACAGACAAATCAAAGACTTTATATTTGGCTCTTGCGTAGTAACTAGTTCTTGCTTGCTATTCTGACTCGCAACAACTCATATATTTACATTTTGTAACAAGTTTTGTAGAAGTAGAACAAGTTAATAATACAAGTTAACGAAATCAGCACTACAACAGTTCTCCCTACTACTGCAATTTGCGAGATGAAACTCTACTTGCATGAATATATGTATACGAGTATATGATATGCAAGTATCATAAGAGGTGTCATTTGTCGGAAGGGTGAGCTGGACATAATCTTTAACGTAAGGTTTCGTCTCCCAGTTCAAATCTCTCCCTCCTGGCTTGAAAAGCCTAAGCAAAATTCCACCTTCCTCTCCACGATAAACTTCAACTTCACGTGGCTTATGGCTTCGGGCTCTTTGGGAGGGGTCGAAGGTAGAATCTTATTTCTTCTCTTGCCGACTTCACTTGGCCTGCCAGTGAACAATTTAGAGCTTTAATGCTTCGTTTTCTCGTTAATAGATAAATTAGAAATCAAACTGGGAACTGTCTTATAGTATATAAGTTATATTCTACTTTAAAAACCAAAAATTATGGAGAAGCATCACTTGATACTATATCTTCAAACGTTGAATCCTTAGACCTAAATTAAAAAATGATTCTGAATTAAGTACACATTTACTCAAAATTTAACATTATGGGTCAAACAATGAGGCAAATGCAATAACTGAAGTAGAGATATAAGAACATGAAAGGAAATAAATACTAAATTTAGCATGATTGGTAGGTCCTTAGTTTATATTCATATCTCGAAGAGGAGCATATGTAGCTTAGTTTAAAGGTTTCATTACTAAGCACTAGGGTAACTTAGGACTATACGCTCTAAGGCTAAGCAAATCATCTTGCTTTTTGAGTGATCACCTCGACGAATATAAACGTGGCGTTGCAAGACGTGACCATAGATAATGAACAAGAACTGCTGGAAGGTATAACCTCATCACAGAGGCAATCACGACCTAAGAAGAAGAGAAAGGACGAGGAGGAACTGAGCCGGCTCCTCAAAAGCCTCCTGACTCACTATTAACACAGGAATATAGTTTTCGATCGATCGTTGCACAATAATTGATTTTGCAATTCATTTCGTGATGTCATGGAAATGAAAAGACTTAAAATATAGACATTTCAGACTCGTCATGCCTTTATGTGGTTTGGAGTAATCCAGTACGACAATGAAAAGGTATATGTAGGCTACACAATGGTATATCATTAGACTAATGATTGACAAAAAAATGTCAGTTTACACCTATGAATGCCTCATGGCGAGTTTCTCCTGTCAAAAAATAATTGTTAATACTAACAACTGAAAATGGTCCTTACAGTATATTTTCATTATCTTGCTTTGCCAAATTAATGGTTATAACTGTCCAATATGTCTCATTCGTAAGCAATCAACGGCAATAATAAATATGGATTATCTACAAAGTACGCTCAATCACGATCATGCAAAGGAAAGTGAACTTCACTAAGGGGGAGGAGGTAGGGTTACTCTAGTTGCAAGAAACTAAACCTCCTCTCTCTCTCTCTCTCTCTCTGCATGCTTTCGTTAAAGGCAATAAAAAGATATAAACAATGTCCATTCTAAATACCACCATGGATTGAAACATCAACGTAACTCCTTGAAAAATCAAGTAAGATTTTATGAGACGAAGACCATAAATAGGGAGACCTTCAGCCTAGACTGCGTCTATTTGCTTACGTTAAAAAGCGGCTGAAAAATTGATTCAGGTTAGTCGACGGCCTCCCTTCCTGGGCGTCTCTGCAGTTGCTCTGAATTCACAGACGTGTGACTGAGGAACAAGAAGTCCACAAGGTTTAATGATTATTGGGTATTCTACAGTGAATTTTAACTATCACTAACCAAAACAGCTGACAAGTGGTCCACAAGTTAATGATTATCTGATATTCTACGATAAATTTAACCTTCACTAACCAAAACAGCGACAGGTGGTCCACAAGTTAATGATTATCTGATATTCTACGATAAATTTAAACCTTCACTAACCAAAACAGCTGACAGGTCAAAAGTTAATGATTATCTTGATATTCTACGATGAATGCAACCTACACTAACCATAACAGCTGACTTTTCCCTAAAAGTCGTACCACTTTCATAGTATATATTCACCAATGATGTATATTATCTGCTGACACATGCCTGGATAAGCAATGGGGTTAGCAAGCTCATACCAAATGAATTTGAATAGAGCAGAAGACTAAAACCCTGGGGTACCACATCTGGTATTGTCCAGAGATTAATCCCAATTTCGAGGCCATAAAAGAACAGGATGGCAGCTGATACGAAAAACGATAATGGATAAATATAATCAAATGCTAAGGGTCAAACACACGGCATGAAACACAAATGAATGTAACACTTCAATACAATAACAAGAATAGTATATAGGACTAAGAATATTGTTCACGAATTAGAAATGCAATGAGCAATAGAGTTCTTACCGTATCCAACGAAAGCAGGAGACAAAACATCCTAGTTATCAATAACCAGTTAATGTAGAAAAATGAATTCAATCCTTGGGGAGGGTTTGGTAAACAACGATTACATATAATCAGTCACAAGACCTTCTGGAGGACAGGTGTCTAGTGATTTCAAGGGGATCTCTGTCGATACTGACTAGTGACTAGTACTAGTCTTCTTTGGTGTGACTGTTCAAATATACCTAGACCGTGGCTCCACCTTTTTTTTACACAGTAATGTTAAAGAAAACCCAAAAAGGATTCTGTAAGTTTGTAACAGCGAAAAATTTATATTTTTATCAGGGTAAAACTGATGGCACTAATTTAATGGAACTTACGATAAGAAGACGAATACTTTTCGTGTTTTTAAAGGTAAAACGAAGATGAAAACGGAATTACGAGAGAGAGAGAGAGAGATACCGTAAAATTGAATTCTATAAAAGCTTTAAACTGTCACACGTTTCATATAATCGGGCACGTAGGAAAATACAGGGTGCCCCAAAAAAGAAGGGGAAATAGTCGACACGGGTAATAAGATACATGCAAGAGGTAAATACGAGACTAATGGACAAAAAAAAAAAAAAAAAAAGAGAGAGAAATAAGATGCAAAGCTCCTTACTTCAAATAATTTAATAAAATTCATTCATACGGAAGTAAGGCTAACTAAATGATTCTCTGAAAAAAAAAACAATCATTCACAATTCTACATCATATACCACATTAAGAAAAAACTATGACAGACAGACTGCTTACACTGCTTGTCAACTTCGTTGGTTGATTGAATATATAGGGCATTTATGCTAAACGCCAAGCACTGGGGCAAATGAGGTCATTCAGCGCTGAAACGGAAATTGACAGAACAAAGGTTAGTAACAATTCAAATGAACATAAAGCAAGCCTTAGAAGAGCAAAAAACATATATAATCAAATACAAAATGAGTAGTTATACGAACATTACTTTCACCATTTTTTCTAATATACACAAATACGCCGACTAAGTAACCATTCAAATGAACATAGAGCGAGACTTAGGACAGCAAAAGCAATATACAATCTAATACAAAATGAGTGTAGTTATACGAACGTACTTTTAATATACATTTTTTTAATAAACACTAAATCATTCCTCCAGACGTTTTTAATTTAGCAGATGAAAGGGGCAGAAGAAGTAAAGTGAAAAATAATGTATTTCATAATAACCACTAAAAACCTTTCGTACTCGTTTGCATATCTTAGGTAACAGAAATATTTTTTAAATGCTAAAGGACGTGGCCATTCATCCGTGCTATCGGAAAATAAATTGATAGTTGAAAAGAACAGCTACGTCCGTCAATACATTCCAGAAATATTCAATGTAAAAGGTGGGTTGTATGTGTCCACCACCAAAAAAAAAAAATAATAAAATAAATGAAACACAAAATTTGCTAGAAATGGAAAAGGAGGGATGCATGTCGCACAAAAAAATAAATAAAACACAAAACCATTAATAAATAAAAAATAATTTAAAATGTGGACTGTATATATCCTCACGAAAAAATAAATAAAAGCTTAAAATAATAAAAATGCAAAGGTGGAATGTAAATCCTACAAAAAAAAAAAAAAAAGTCGCAAGTGTGAAAGGACGAAATCCATACACACGCAAATTAAGCCACAAATAACTTCTAATATCGAGGTGTCTATACCTTGGGAATAACTCTCACCCAAGGGAAATTATAAATTGTGCTTCCCCAGCACTCGATTACATTTCCCTTGGGTGAAATAAATTCCCAAGGTTTAGAGATTATTTGGGGCTTAATTTACGTGTGTGTTGAATTTCGTCCCTTACACACTTGCGACCTTTTATTATTTTATTTCTCTTATTTAGGAATATCACGCAACCTTTTGCATTTTTATATTTTTTTAAGGTTTTGTGTTTAATTTTTTTTGTGATCTTATACATCCACATCTTAATTTTTTTTTTTTTAAGGTTTTGCATTTTACTTAATTTTTCTGACGACATACACCCACCTTTATATTTTTTTCAAGTGTTTGTTTCATTTATTCACTATTTTTTTGGGGTGGACACATACAATCCAACTTTTACCATTTTTATATATTTTTAGAACATTTTCGTTTGCCATAATTGGCAAACTTCAGTCACAACTTGTATAAGTGACAAAATTTCTACACACACACACACACAAACACACTCAGAAATTAAGCCACAGTCATAATTTAATACAGAGTTCTCTACCAGAGGAAAAACTCACACCCAGGGGGAATTGATCAAGGGCTGGGGGAAAACCACTGTCAAAGGGGGTATTATAATCAAGTGCTGAGGGGAGCAACTGATTATAATACTATTCCCCTGGGTGAAAGTTACTCCCAGGGTAGAGAGACCTCGATATTAAATGAAGCCTGTGGCTTATTTTGGGTGCGTGTGAATTTGTCACTAATGGCAAGCAATTGGTCACTATTCATGGGAAAGTGGCCACATTTGCACAAGTGACTGCAATTTGGCCATATTGCAGGGCTGTCCAGAAATGGCCAGAAGGTACGGATGGGTGTGTTTTGGGAGTCAAAGGACTTTGACTTTTGTGCACCCCTGCAATATGTCCGCATTGCAAGTGACCAATTGCTTGCCATTAGGCTGCGTCATTTTCAGTTTGAAGGAAGAGTCCATTTTACCTCCAAAAAATACCCAAACGAAAGCTATTACATATAGCCTTACCATTTAGGCCATTTTTGGGACACCCTTGTAATGTGGCCGAGTTGCAATCAATCGTGCAAATGTGGCCACTCACGTTATAAAAAAAAACTGTTAAAAAATTTAAAAGTGGGTTGTAGGTCGGCAAAAAATAAAAACACAAAACCTAGAAAATAAACTAAAAACGAAAAATGTGGAACTGTATGCCCTCCCCACAAAAAAAAAAGAATGAAAAAACAGCATTTAAACAATAATAAAAATGCAAAAGGTGGAGTGTATATCCTCCAAAAAAACACACACACACACACACACATATATATATATATATATATATATATATATATATATATATATATATATATATATCTATATATTATATATAATAAAAATAGAAAAAGTGTGTAAGTGACGAAATTCTAACACACACGCAAATTAAGCCACAAATAAAGCCTAATATCGAGGTCTCTATACCTAGGGAATTTATTTCACCCAAGGGAAATTTAATTAAGTGCTGGGGGAAGCACAATTTGTAATTTCCCTTGGGTGAAATAAATTCCAAGGCACTGAGACCTCGATATTAGACGTTATTTGTGGCTTAATTTGTGTGTTAGAATTTCGTCACTTACACACTTTTTTTTATTTATTTAGTATATATATATATGTGTTTTTTTTAGGATATACACTCAACTTTTTTGCATTTTTATTATTTTTTAAATGCTTTGTTTTTTAATTCTTTTTTTTGTGAGGGCATACAGTTCACATTTTTCATTTTTGGTTTATTTTTTAAGTTTTGTGTTTTTATTTTCTTGCCGACTTACAACCCACTTTTACATTTTTTAAGTTTTTTTTTATTCATTTATTATTCTTTGCTTTTTTGGTGGACACACAATCCACCTTTTGCTGCATATTTATATTTATTTTAGGACATTTTACGTTTGCCATAAACTGCAAACTAAAGTCACATGTGTATAAGTAACACAATTTCCACTCATACACACACTCGGAAATTAAGCCACAGTTATAATTCAATACCGAGTTCTCTACCCGAGGAAAAACTCACACCCAGGGGGAATTGATCAAGTGCTGGGGAAGTACTCTCATAGGGGTATTATTAATCAAGTGAGGGCTGGGGGAAGCACCTGATTATAATACCATTCCCTCTGGGTGAAAGTTACTCCCAGGGTAGAGGGACCTCGATATTAAACTTAGCCTGTGGCTTAATTTGGGTGCGTGTCAATTTTGTCACTTACACATTTGTGACTTTATATTCCCTAATCTAAGGCACAAATATCGTATACTGACGAATTCCTTATACATTGGGAGGAACTTAAACCCAAGGAGAATTATAATGTAAGTGTTGGGGGGAACACTTATTGATTATAATTCCACTTGAATGGAAGTTACTCCCAAAGTCTAGGGAATTCTTTATTGCACAATATTTGTGGCTCAGTATCAGGAGTTCTTCATCTTGATGTCCTCTGACTTCAGAAGAAATCGGCCAGAGTGGGTTTCCTGTCACTTCTACGAGGCTGCTTGTGCCTCTGGGGCCGCCTGTCTTATGACCTCTTCTGCCCTTGGTCTTGACGATTTCCAGGACCTCGTTAAAGAAGGCAAGGACGTCCTCCTCACTGACCTCGGATGGAGCAGTTGTTGCCTTCCTCTTTGGTTTGGGTCCCTGGAACTGGACCTTGTGGGCAATGATCATCCTCTTGATGTTTTCTCCTATCTGCCGATGACCATGGCACGTTCCTGATAGTCGAGGACCACTCTGTAGAGACGATCTCCCATCTTGGTCAAACCAGTCATAATTTCCTCTGGTTGTTCGCCTCTTGCTGCCTGTTCTCTTGGTGGAAGGGGTTTCTTCATGGCCTTTCGTATTTCGAGACAGGCGTCCTCGACATCGCTTAGTCGGCCATGTATGGTGACATAGTCTTCCTCTCTCTTGTGGACGACGATGGAGACGTTGTTCCCCTTCTCCAGTTTCTTAAGATTTCCTCCTTGGTGCCCGACGAGGAGTCCTTTCTGTTTTCCGTCGACATCGAATCGATATTTGCCTGGGCCAATTCTTGTCAGTCCTTCCTCTGTGATCTCAGCGCTGTTGACGTTGACCTCTTCAAGGAGGAACTTCAGGTGACAGTGGGCTTTTCTCACCTGTCGAGGTCTCCGCCCAAAAAGCCAATTTGCTTCTTGTCGTCTTCTTGAGGCAGAATGACATTGACTTTGAAGAGGCCCTTGACTTCTGCAGCCCCTTGTCCATTCTGGGCGAGGAGGAAACGTCTGCCCTCAAGCGGCAAATCGAACTGGTAGAAGTTGAGGCCGACGAGTTTCAGATCGTCTTCTGTCGGCCAGTTTTTGACGTCGTCGATGATTTGCGATATGATTTCGCTCAACTTCGAGGGCGTCTTCGAGCGATCCAAAGATGCTGATGTAATGTCGTTCATCGTCCTGGTCAGGTGGGAGGTAGATGGTCACATTCCGGTCCCTGTTGAGTTTTCGGATGGTAGCATCTTGTGGTCCCCTTATGGCTTCCCTAAATTGCCGGTGAACTGTCATCAAAAAGTCCTGTTTTCCGACCTCAAACAACCCTCGGGAGACTTGGGGAAGTTTGTTTATGTCGAAAATCCTGTCTACTCTGAACTGGATTTCGTTTTTATAGACCTTTTCGACATTGTTCTTGCTGCCCGTAAGTTGGACCATCCTGGAGCCATCGTTTGGGACGTACATGACGACCCCATGCTCCTGCCTGGCCATCTTGGCGAATTTGCCTCCTTTTCCGATGATCTGTCCCATGTCTAAGTCTTTCAGACACTGGAAAGTGAAGCATTTACCTTTGGTATGTCTGAGAGGGCCGCATCTCATAGGTCTAGTTGTTTTCAAGGTCTTTGCAGGGGCAGGTCGTCTTGTTCCAGAGTTTTTCTCAGGAATAACCTTGACTATGTTAGCAAACGTCTTCTCTCCTGCTTCTTGACGTCCACTCTCGTCTTCCTGAGTCGCTGGTCTTATTTCTTCTTCTTTAATACGTATCTCGATGGGAGACTTTCATTTTTCTTCTCGAGGAAGAACACGTTCCTCTTCTTCTTCCTCTGTTTCTTCCTGAGGTAGAAGAGTCTCTTCTTCGTCTCCTTTCGTAGTATCTTGTTCCGTTTGTATTCTGGAGTTAGAGGTTTTTCTTTCTTTTCTCCTCCAGATGTACTTGTCCCTCCTCTTCAGTATTATCCTGCAGCTTTTCTTCTAGAGGAAGTTGCGTTTCTCTGGTACGCAAAGCTTGGGCACAAGTCGTCGTATCATGGCTCCTTTGCCCTCCTCCTCGGGAGCCTCTTCGAAGTGTTATACCAATTATGACCTTGTGTCTGCTTTCCTCGGTAATCCAGTCGTTCTCCTCATCCTCGAGATCCCAGTCTTCTTCCTCATCGAATTCTGACTCTGAGTAGCTCTCGTCCTCCATAATTTCATCCTCATCGTAATCTTCTAATACTTCTTCGATGAGTGGGAGAGTTCGACGTTGCACAATCAAGTAGGTCGGTTGCTTAACCACAGGCTGTTTGGGCTGCCTTTTGAGTGCGTCAGCAAAACATAATGGATTTTCATGCTGCTGAGCATCCTGCCTGTGGTCTTCTTCTCTGTCTCCTGATGAGGAAGCTCTTCCATGTCGACGTCGTATCCTTCCCTTTCATATTCGTCCAGGATCTCCTGAATGTGCAGGAAGGCAATTTCCACTCTATTTCCAGCGCCCTCTAAAGAGGCGGCCTCCTGGACGTCGTCGTCGGGAAGGACGAGGCGGACATTGTAGAATTTCGTAAATTGTCGGACCTCGTCTGCTATTTTTCGAAGGATCTGTCTCTCTTTCAGGGATAGTTGGACCTCGTACAAATCCCCATCAATGAATTTAAGTTCCTTTTTCTCCTTCTGAGGAAGTGTCTACCTCCTGCAGAGGGATCACATCGACACTCCCTGCGGTCGAGGTCTGTGATTCTGGGTTGTCCTGACTCGTCCTTCCAGTTTTGCTCCGTAGTAGGGATATTGGCGATCACGTCAGTCAGGACTCTATCTTCTTCCTCTTCGTGGTCTTCTTCCTCGTCCTCTTCAGTTTCCTTCTGTTCGCCTTCCTGCTCTTCGACGTCTTCCTTTTCAGTCTCCTGGTCTTCTTCCTTGTCGTCGTCATTTGTCTCGTTGTCGTCTTGGGTCTCCTCGTCGTCATTTGTCTCGTCGTCGTCTTGGGTCTCCTCGTCGTCATTTGTCTCGTACGTCTTTTGTCTCGTCGTCTCTTTGGTCTCGTCGTCGTCTTTGGTCCTCGTCATCGTAATTGGTATTGCCGTCGGATGTGGTCCTTGTCGTCGTCGTCATAATTTTCCGTGGCTGTCGTCGTCAAATACCCAATTTAATATTCAGTGTCCCTTCGCCGCCTTCAGCAATGTCCTCGTACCTCCGAGGAAGTACGGGACAACAAAGACGCCGATGAGACACAGGAACATTTGGGCCAAAACAACAGTTGATGCAGATTGCGAAGAACCTCGTCAGCTGCCGCAGTTCCCTGGTCACCTGGAAGAGTGGTCCTCACCAAGTTCTGCAGAGTCCCGTGGCAAGCTAAGAGAGAAGGTTCCTCGTATCCAGAAAAGTTTGATAATCCAATATAATCCAGAACGGTATGCAGAGCGCGACGCACTATGTTTTCCATCCTGAAATCCAAAAGAGATTGTCGAGCAGCATCACAGAGTCGAAGCTCTTTCTCAAGAGTCGACTGCCAAAGGACGCCGCTCGCCAGTACAAGTCGCATCAGAAGCATAAATCCAGCAAGGAAAGTTCCGAACACTGATTTAATTGCTGTGGTAGAAATCATTTTGCTAAATGATGCCGAACCAGAGTGCTTTCGCCAAGCTTAGTTTTAGTTCAAGACGCCTGATCTGAGGCCGGGATTCCCGGAGTCCTGGAGCCTTTCCAGATCGCTTTTTCGGAGACTTCGTAAGTATTCTATGGAGACTCCGGACTCCAGGTTCCTTCCGATCCTCTTTTTAGTATAGTTTAATTTCTTTACGTAGAACAAACTGAACGTGCTCTGTGATATGTGAAAGCTATTGATAAATAATAATTAATGTTAATAATTGTTAACTTTATCTTGGTTCTTAATGGCTGTCGTAGTGAATTGTATCTGAGGAGGCATAATTGTGCATAAAAAGACACTTAATTTTACCCAAGTTATATTCAAGCAATCCAACGTCAATATACGCAGTACTATCAGCAGATTTAAGCAATAAAAACTGATAAAATACCAATTCAGGTTAAACTAGTCCTAAATTAAGGACTTTGCATTGAAGCCAACATATTTAATAATACACACACATATATATTTAATAATACACACGCACTCAGCTATATATATATATATATATAATATATATATATATATATATATATATATATATATATATGTATGTATATATCTATAATAATATATATATATGTATATATTATAGCGTGTATGTATGTATATAGCTATATACACATATACATCTGGATATTCCATTACCATTAGAATATTATATTACTTATAGCCTACAATCTCTCTCTCTCTCTCTCTCTCGCTCTCTCTCTCTCTCTCCGTGAATCTTTGCAGAAACAGAGGAACGGGTGGGTGTGGGTTTGGGGGCTGGGTTGGTTGGGGTGGGGCTAGGGGGATGACTGAGAGCTTCGAGCAAAATGGAATTGAAAACGCCCACCTTTATGATTTTCGCAATGAAAGAAACATTGAATATTTCTGCTCATGTGGTCATTCACTACACATGCCAATTGAGCCACAAACGACGTCTAATATAACGAGTCTCTATTCCTTGGGAATTTATTTCACCTAAGGGAAATTACAACTTGTGCTTCCCCCAGCACTTCATTAAATTCCCCTTGGATGAAATAAATTTCCAAGGTATAGATATTAGGGCTTGTGCCTTGTATGATAAGGCGCCCTATGAGGTAATGTTAGTCTTGCGATATCATGACTGCTAAGTCGGTTGGTATTGCACTTCCATATTCGTGGGAGTGTCTTGGGGTTTGTAGATCACTTACGAAGTCGGTATTATGTTCTTGGTTATTACGACGAGTGTTAAACTCATGATGATGATTCGGTGAGGAGGTTCTTGTAGAAAACACGAAGTATAAAAATATATATTCTTCTGAAGTTTTACATGGTGAAGATCAGATATGATTGTACAAGTCTTCTATGACGATTAGCTTGATCGCTCTGCCAATGATGATGGGCTACTTCTGTTCTCTCTACATGATAAAGCTTAGGTGAAAGATACAGGTTTCTAATGACGATAGCTAAACTCTGTCTGCTTGTCTACCATCTCTGTTACAAGTTATGAGGGAACAGACAGTAGTTCGAACATATGAACATACTTACAAATGACATAGTTGCATACGAACACACAATCGAATGAGACACGCTACAGATCACGTTGGCCGTTTGAATTATAGGTCGGGGTAGTTGTCTCAAGCAGGGAGCTTGGACTGTTTCAAAAAAACAAATGAATGACCACAGATGACGGCATGTTATCTAGCCTACATACTTATTGTATACGTCATCTTTAGCGTCTCTAGTCTGATCACATTCCTGCAAGCAATCTGGTTGACCTCTTTAGTTTTAGTCTTTTATATATATGGACTAACATTCCATATTTTTATTATGTAAACACTTACATTGAGCTCGGTCAGCTACCAAAACCAACTACTGAATATTACTCAAACTTGACTTGCATTTGACTTATAGGAGTGTGATATAGACACTATGTGAATATATATATATATATAAGTAAATAAAAATTCATTGTGTACATGAATTGATTCAAAGTAATAAAATATAAAACAATGATATTGGTAAATATAGTGATCACGTGATATATAATGATACAGTTTTTCACTCCATCTCAATAAGATACATATGCTACAGAAAATACTAATGTACTCTGATAATTGCATAGAATGAAGATAACATGATAAAAATCATATTTAACTGATAAAAAATTTCATATATGAATTGATAAAATTATTAATGTTTATGCTGATTGATTCGTTGATTTTTATGCTAACTGTTATATATCGATGTCATAATCCATATACTAACTTCATATATAACTGCAGATATTGGTAAGATAAAAAGGTAACAGATTGATTATAGGCTACCTGATTTGTTTATACATATGTATATGGATTCATATAATTATGATAAATATATGTGCACTTTAAATAGATTCCTATTGCTACGCAAATATACATTCCATTATTTATGATCATTTATATATGATTCCTAGTGCGTACACGCAAAATATATTTCCGATTCTGTTATCTATATCATTTATATATAGGATACATGATACTTTATATAGGATACATGACCGAGGTTATACTACTTCACATTTAACTAGCGTTCGAACAACTTTTCGTCCATTACACAGTTCCAGACAACCACCTATAGCCAAATGAAACGGCCTATTTCACAGGGTTAAAACAAGGGGAAAATTTGCCTGGGCGGGTCCAACGTTCTATTTTGCGCTCATACTTATTCTCTGCATCCTAAGCTACACGATTACGTTCGCGATGAATAAAAAAAACATCCCCAGCACGAGTCCTTCGCCAGCAAAGTAGAGTTGAATATCCTTCGGGTCGTAATTGTCGGAAGTATGTCCCCTTTGTAGTCGATTTCCACAGCCGCCGGAGCATTCCGCATTAAAACGAGATTAACGACGGGATACGGTGTCGGTCGAAGAAGTCCATGATGGTGCTTATTCCTTTCACATTGTAGGCGGTTGTTACTCGACTGCCGTCGTCCGCAGCGACGAACCAATTTTTTTTTTTTTGAAGTTGCGATGTGAAACTCTCGTACTGCAGGATACTGTAACAGGTTCCATTAATCAGCCTGCAAGTGAAATTATACTTGTCACAAGGGCAAAGTAAATTCAGACGACATCCAAATACAGGGGAGGAGAAAGCCATTTAGACCAGACTTAACCCACATGAATTCGCTGATATTTTGGAATTCAAAGAGTCCGCTGTACAAACTTTTTATCCATGTCATTAACAATGAGTGAACCTATCCAGGTCTATGAGGACTGTAAAATATCCATAAATTATAAAAAATAAACAGATATTCAATACGAATCCCAAAGAAAATTCGATATTACTGGTAGTAAGTTACTAGACAAGAAGTGTGAAACGGAGCTATTTGTAAGATTGCCAGGCAACATAAGAGTCAAAAAGAGAAGATTAACTCATGATTCTGTATTTCTCTATGCTAACTGAAATTAAGTTGTGATAAAAATCTGATACCTATGTGCCCTAACAAAAGTTTCATATTCAATTTTCCCGCGCGCATCCTCTGAGGTTAATTTAAAAACATTATTAATAGGTAGGAGATGCAACGAAAAAACCCCCACTATGTAACTTTAAATAAAACTAAACTTTGGGTTTTTCAAGAAATGTGACATTTTCCCACATGGAATGTTTTACTTGAATTGCAATAGGCTAATGTTGGCAAGTAAATATATCATATACATATCTTGATACTTCTAAATGTCTATGAGGTTCAGAAAAAAATTAATCCATTTTGTTGTTATAGAAATTCTATTTGCTTATTTTGTTATTAATTTAGACACGTCTGCCTCGCCCATGAGAAGTTTGGGCTAGGCATTCCTTTCTCCAGTCAATCTGCTTTGCAAGCAGAGACGACACACAGATGAAGCTGTGTAAGCAGATTATTGAGGTTAAAAGGAACAAATGCTGATACGGCAATGATGACGTCGTCACTTGGCAGGAGATTGCTCTCAGCCAGCTAAGAGTTACGTTACTTTTGCTGTAATAAATACGACTTTAGGATAAAATTTTTTGTTTTTTAATACTCGACCCACATGAAAAGAATGTCTGAAAAAAAAAACAGTACCAAAATTGAACAATAATATTAGTTTCATCCTTGGAAACTGCAATGATTATGTTAAATTAAATATTCCTTATTGCAAACTAATGAAAAAGGTTTTCCATACAAATTCTATATATATTATTAGCCCTGTATAAGATTCATATAGGATTATTCCATAGATAAACATTTTCACTTCTAGAACTTCCTGACTTTAAAATCTCTTTTATTTTATTTTATTTATTTATTTATTTATTATTATTATATTTTTTTTTTTTTCATTGACTACGAATATAAATCACCGGGACAGACAATATGTCAGTAGTTTGATATGTGTTTTGAACTTTTAGCTTATTTGTCATTACTAAAGCGTTTAAGTTAGAGTTCAAATCTTTACGCATATGTATATTTGGATATTTATTAACCTATGGTAACGTTTTGCTCATTGATTTTATCGTGATTCCTTTTTTATTATAAATTGTAACCCTTCCGACTTCTTACGGAGTGTATTATATTGACTCCACTTGTATCCATATTTATTTTATTTTTTTATATTTATTTATTTATTTATATATATATATATTTGATAAATTAATGGTTGGCTTGAATATGTGGAAAAGTGTTCTAGCGGCGTACCGTATAAGGCTACTTGCGGCATCAATTCTATAGATACAAGATATAAATGATAAAGGTATTTAAAACCGCGAGAAACCGCTATTAATCCAGTTCGGATCCAACATCACGAGTTGTAACTCGTAAGACATTGACACTTCCTATTTAATTATCCGTTATTCTACCAAACCGATTGACTCTGGGTGATAAAATCATATTATTGGTTTTCTTAATGGAAAGGAATTACACAACATGTTAAGGAGATTATTATTGATTTACACCACCCGAGTCACATTATCATGTGTTGAATTCCATGTTTACTGATTTAGCACTCATAAATATTCCTAATGCACTCAATTGCGGTAGTTTGTTTTTTTTTTAGTGCTATTACTTCTATAACGTTAACGTCAAGGAACTACTTAACACTAAGAAGTGTTTATTCCCTCTGTCAGACTCGTAATTTCTGTAATAATTCTACGTATATTCTTTCAAGGATTGATTTGGCACAGGATAGGCTCCTAAACTGACAGGTGTCTTAGTGTATCCCTTGTTTTCATGACACGTGTTACAATTAGTATGTGCTTTTTTATATCTGTAAGCATTGTAGGCCAGTAAAATAGTGATTTGGCTTTCTGTGACATAGTAGGGAACCCTGGATGACGGAATGCAACCAGTTTATGACGATTGGTATGAAAGAGTATTACTACTACCTGGTCGTTAGTCACCTGCTGTGTTTCTTCGGGTTTACCTCGTCACGGACCCTACATATAATACTACATTTGATTCCATAATTCTGATACACATACTTTAAATATACTTTTGCTTTAGGGTTTCTGCTCGAAGTGTTTATGTTTGCTTAGCCGCTGACCCTGTTTCCGTTCGAAGTGTTTATTGTTTTTGCTTATTGCTGCTGACTCTGTTTCCGTTCGAAGTGCTTATTGTTTTGGTTATGTCTGTTGACTCTTGCTTTGTTCAGTTTTGTAACAGTTCTGCGCTCCAACCCAGATATTCAATGCTCGCGATCTCTTGGGTTAACGAATTTTCTTGTTTAGATACGGTTTTAACAATAGTCACGGATGTTTCTATATCTTTTAGTCTAATTAATGGTTCTTTGCAGTATGGTGCGGGATTGCGGGATAATGCGTCAGCTATGATATTTGCTTTCCCAGGTAGATATCTTATCTTGGCTCCAAAGACCTGAATGATCATTTGTCACCGAGTTCCTTTTGGACTGTGATTAAAGCCTTTGAAAAACTCGGTAAAGGACTCATGTTCAGTAAGGACTTTATCAGGATAGCCATAGATTATGAACTTAAAATGTACTAGTGTTAAAGATACCTAGCCCTTCCTTGCCTATTACTGCATATTTACTTTCAGAGGGCTTTAGTTTTCGTGAATAAAAAGCTATAGGAAAGAACCTGTTTATCATATTACTGAAGTAGTACTCCTCTTACCCTTGGTCTGAGGCGTCTGTTGCAATAAAAAAATTCCTTATTTAAATCAGGGATTTTTAAGTTAGGTGAGCTGCATTATTCCGCTTTTAAGATATCGAACGCCTGTTGATGCTTTTTAGACCATAATAAATCTACGCTCTTCTTCGTAAGATCTGTTAAAGGAGCTGTCATGATTGAAGAGTTACATATTTACATACGATTGTAATACCCACTACAGCGCCAAAGTGCTGTATCCCCCTTTTACGTTAATAGGTACCGGAAAGTTGATGAATAGCCGACACCTTACCATGGACTACTTTAAGACTTGACAAGACACATAAAACCTAGATAAACATGTTCGGTTTTAAAAAACTCACATTTAGATATTTTACTCTGAGATTATTTGTCTTTGTCTCTGTAGCACTAGCTCTACTTTATGTGAATGTACTTCTAAGGTATTAGAAAAGATTACAAGATCAACCATATAAGCATGTAGGGTATCCCCTAAAAGTCTCCAAACACTATATTGTAATTGGGGTGCAACGTAAGCCGGAGGCATACGTAAAAAACAAAAAATTGATAATGTCCCCTGAGTGTGCTGAAAACGGTGTATGAGGTACAATCACTTAGGTAATGGTATCTGGTAAAAGCTTTTAAGTAAGTCCAAGTTGGTGCAAAAAAAATTTTTATTCTAACCTAACAGAGATAAGATGTCGTCGGTACATGGCACTGGAAAAACTATCGGGAGTCGTTTCCTTGTTTAAGCGTCAGAAATCTATGCAGATACGCCAAGTCCGATCTTTTATGGCATGACGTTTGAGGGAAAAATTATATGGGCTTATTTGATTTCCTAATGACTCCTATTACTAACATTTTTCACTTCGTCATTTATCTCTATTTTGAAATTTCATTGAGAGTCTATGCGAAGGTACGTATATAGCTTTATGTTTGTCCTTACCGACCGTATTTTGTTTCAATGACATCCGTTTTTCTCCCAGAGATCACTCGCTAGTGGAGAAACTTCCTGGTATTCAGGTAAAAGATAAAAAAAAATTTCTGCTGAATCACCTCTGCTTGAATGACTTTACGGATATTACTTTAGATAGATTATCAGAGAGATCATCTACGACTTGGTTGGGCGTGATTAAAATTAGCAACAATAAAAGAAATGCGATATTTATATGTATAGGTTTTGTGGATTACTATATTAACATGTTGCTGCGAGTCAACTGTGTCTAGGGCTTTGTTCGCGGAAATCGTTATATTTCAGAGTGTCGGGAAGGATTAAAATTTCATTTCCCAGCAAAGTCTTTTTACACGCACTAAGACATTCGAGGGTGCATGCTTCTCGAGATTTTGCGTGCAAACTACGACTGCGGTTGTGGGAGAATTCTGTTGGGTCATTTGAACAATGTTACGATTTATGAGACAATGTATAGTTCCTTTATATAAGTTATTATTGATTAATTGTCTCTCTTTTTTTTTTTTTTTTTTTTTGTTCAAACTGATTTTAATATGTATGAAGGTTTATAGGATTTTCCTTTGATAAACACGCCTTATTTTGCAGGATGTAAGATAATATTTTGTATACCCCTAGATGGATCTTACAATTACACTACATACAGATCAATGTTTTTTTATAACTATAGAGGTATCTGTAAGCGCTCGCTTATCCGGACTTCTCATTAGGGAAGTTCGAACAACAGACGGTGAGTCCGTAAATACAGGATATTACGTGTACTAATGAAATAAATCAAGATATTCTAATTTTTACGGCGCGTACAGTCGGGGCTTAATCCACCACTACTTATAATAACTTATGTATTAAAAAAAAAAACGACAAAACCTGCTCTGATTACTTTATACGGTCGTGTGATGCATAGGGAAATTCCTTTTTAATTTTAAAAAGGTATTTTGGGATGTATGATCCAACATCGCTTTTCCCCACTCTGCTAGAGTCGCTTATTGTGTGGAATTTGCTATGCTTTGAACACTTCGGCAGTTTTTGACTGACCTTGACCGCTTGACTAGGTGACACAGTCACCGAGTTTGCTTGTTTGATTCTGAACGGGCTACTGTTTCTATTTCTTTTTGTAATAATTAGGATCCTTCTCTTTATTACCATCGGCAACGTATTGTGTGTTTTAGCATTATGTTTGCTGGTTACGTATAAAGCAATGAATGACGAACTATTAGGAACTGAGCGATTACTAATAAGACAAATTATCACTACTGCATTCCATATTAACTGTTTGTACTTCATTCTTTGCTAAAATTTGAAATAGTGAGGGATCCTGGTCAGCGCATTTAGCCTGATGAAGTTTTTTACAGACCTGTTATTCCTTGCAATCCAGCCATATTTTTAAAGTTAAGTGAGTCATTGAGGTTCGATATTTTATATAACTCAAAAAACTCAAGGCCAAAACTGCGATCGGGACTTGCAAAGGAGCATTTATTGTCATGACCCGAAATAGTGTTACCTCTAATTTATATAGATTTTGTACGGGTGTTCCACTTGTTTTTTGTGTCGTCAATCACTACAGTGCTTAACGACCCTATCCATGCATCTGTATAAATACAGACGCCACTGCGTAAACGCATATTCACTGTTTAATATGATTTGTTACGTAAGGGATTAATAATCACCCAAAATGATAAAATTACTAGTATATGATTATGATATTTCAGTAGAAACTTCTGGAAACAGACACTCAAAGATAAAAACTCGCAGTAGCGAAATCTCAATGATGTAGATAATTTCTGTAAAAAAGTAAGATTAAGAATGTCTCGTAACTTCAGCCACAGGAATAACGAAATTCGACCTGTAAAGGAAAACACTCAAAGTTACTCCAAATGAATAAAAAATTGTACTTAGCTTGCTTTTGTGGGAAGTCACGGTGTTCCGATAACGACACACGGCCTTGGTCCTCCTTCTCTATTTAGCGGATGACCTGGTTTGGCTTCAGTTTCCCCCGTGCGCGTTGTTTCGATGATTCGAGCCCTTGAAAGATCCGATGCTGCAGACGCGTTCGGTTTGTTTCTTGAAGTGCCGGAAACGCTCACTAACGATGTTTTCTTGAATGATTCTAATGAGAGACGAAGCTTGCGTTGCCGTAGGAAAAGACCACGTCGGTTTTGTTTCTTGAAGTTATTCACTAAACGATGATACTAAGTTGCTTGACGAATCTTGTTGTTTTCTGAAGTCGCTCACTAACGATGATACTAGGTTGCTTGAAGAATCTGCTGCTTTCGTCGTCGTTGACTTCATGATTTATTATTCTGTTTTTTCTTCGTAGGACGTTGTAGAGTTCTTCTGGTCCACTGCCACCAATATTAGGCTTGTGCCTTGTATGATAAGGCGCCCTATGAGGTAATGTTAGTCTTGCGATAATCATACGCTAAGTCGGTTGGTATTTGCACTTCCATATTCGTGGGAGTGTCTTGGGGTTTGTAGATCACTTACGAAGTCGGTATTATGTTCTTGGTTATTACGATGATGTGTTAAACTCATGATGATGATTCGGTGAGGAGGTTCTTGTAGAAAACACGAAGTATAAAAATATATATATTCTTCTGAAGTTTTACATGGTGAAGATCAGATATGATTGTACAAGTCTTCTATGACGATAGCTTGATCGCTTCTGCCAATGATGATGGCTACTTCTGTTCTCTCTACATGATAAAGCTTAGGTAAAGAGATACAGGTCTTCTAATGACGATAGCTAACTCTGTTCTGCTTGTCTACCATCTCTGTTACAAGTTATGAGGGAACAGACAGTAGTTCGAACATATGAACATACTTACAAATGACATAGTTACATACGAACACACAATCGAATGAGACACGTTTGAATTATAGGTCGGGGTAGTTGTCTCAAGCAGGGAGCTTGGACTGTTTCAAAACAAATGAATGACCACAGATGACGGCATGTCAACTTAGCCTACATACTTATTGTATACGTCATCTTTAGCGTCTCTAGTCTGATCACATTCCTGCAAGCAATCTGGTCTTTTATATATATGGACTAACATTCCATATTTTTATTATGTAAACACTTACATAGACACCTCGATACTAGAATTTATTGTGGCTTTATTTGCGTTGTGTGAGAATGGCCACATTTGCACAGTTGATTGCAATTCGGGCACATTACAGGGTGCCCAAAATTGGCCAAAACATTCAGGCTATATGTAATAGTCTTTGGTATTTTTTGGTGGGTCAAATGGCTTTAACTTTAAAACTGAAAATAATGCAGCCTAATGGCAAGCAGTTGGTCACTATGCATGAAAAATGACCACAATTGACTGCAATTCGGCTTCCATGCATAGTGACCAATTGCTTGCCATTAGGCTGCATTATTTTCTGTTTGAAGGAAAAGTCAATTTTTCCCAGAAACACCCCAAACTGTTATTCTATAAATAAATATGAAATATTGAAAGTTGGTAAGTCCTCATTCAGTCAAAAACAACCAATGAACGGCTTACCTTGTTCGGAATGGCTGAGGTTCAACCGTTGGGTTCGAAACCTCTTTTAAGCCTTGTTTTCAAGCTGATTGGAGTCGATCACGGAAGCACAAACCTTTAAGCCTATAAACCAGTCTCTGGCGTTAATGCATTTAGGCCCTGGTAAAATTGTATCCGGTCGGAACGTTAAGAAGTCATGGAAGCCCTTTTGGATACTGTTCCATGACATATGATTCACTTTGTTATTTTTTTTAAAGATTGGTCCAGCCCTCTTTGTTCCATCTGTCCTATTAAAAAAAATAGGCCTATTGTGTTCTGGGCCTTCAGGGAAGATGTTATAACCACATCTTACTCGCAACGACACTCAAAAGACACCGAGCTGAATCACGGTAGCCAGATGAGCACAACAGCTCATGGCCAAAATTTAATGAAAATATAGCCGAAAATGACCACGTTGGAAAAGTAATCGGCCAAATATAAAATGATTGAATTGTGTGTGAATTAGCATACACCAACAATTAACTGTGTATCGTAAAATTATGCCTATACGTTCGATTACGTCACCAAAAATACTTTAAATTAAGCCTAAAATACTTACAAGGAAACTGCTATTAAATTGACAGAATTTCAAGATTTGTTCGTTTGTTTGTATGGTGCTTTTACGTGCATGGAACCAGTGGTTATTCAGCAACGGGACCAACGGCTTTACGTGAATACTGACCACATGGAGAGTGAACTTCTATCACCAGAAATACACATCTCTTACCTCTCAATGGAATGCCCGAGAATTGAACTCGCAGCCCCAAGGTGGCAGGCCAAGACCAAACCGACCACAGCACCGAGGCGTTAGCACTTCAAGATATTGAATGTCTTGTATTCTCTTCTAGAAGCAGTCGAGTCGTTTGTTTGTATGGTGGTTTTATGTTGCATGGAACCAGTGCTTATTCAGCAACGGACCAACGGCTTTACCAGAGACACACATCTCTCACTCCTCAAGTGGAATGGCCGAGAATCGAACCCGCGACCACTGAGGTGGAACGCCAATACCATACCAACCACGCCACCGAGGCGCTTGCAGTCGAGTCGTAAAGAGGTTTGTTTGCTGTTGTGCATTTGTAGCATTTGCATAAGTGGCCAAACTGATTTTTCATGGCCACAGAGTTCAAAAAAGCAAAATTTGGCCATGAAAAGGCCAATCTGGCAACCTGAGCTGAATTAAAGCCGATTGAAGTTGCCCTGGCACCTCCCCATCCCTGGTTCATTCTGAACAGAAAACGCTAACCATTTCATGGTTAACTATTTAAAACAGCTTGTGTACTGCAAGACTTCATTAGCAATGCCATAGGAGGGTAAGTGCCATCACTGCACCTCATGCGGTGCACTGTAGGCACTACTTAAAGGTTCTTTGCAGCTTGCCTTTGGCCCCTACCTGCAACCCCTTAACTGTTTTCAATCCTCTCCTGATAACTGATTCATGGTGCAACTCCTTTGAGGTTTTCCTCATGTTAGGGCCCCATTCACGCTCAGTTGCAGCCTCCAGGTGAAAACGTTGTGGCGTGGTTTAACTGTATCGTTGCGTGTATGGCGGGATTTTTATTCCCAAGGTTCGAAACTCACAGGCGACCGGACAGCTCGAAACCTGTTCGAGCAGGCCTGAATGTATGTGAGGTGTCTTCGACGCGGCCTGCAGGCTTACCCTCAGTCTATGGTTAACACTCGCAGTGGAAGAACCCATCTACTATGAGATTCAGGGTCTCTGTAACACGGTTTTTTGGACTTTGTTCCTTGTCAAAGCATCGATGTAGCTGAAAGTTGACATATGTATATTTTGCAACCACACAAATTTGTCAGCATTATCAATAAACCTAAACCCGATAGTTTTAAGTTTTTATAGAGTAAAAATGATCTAGCCGACGCCATGACCAATGATTACGAGCCAAGAGTCGAAAAACATTCATTACGTAGCAAGGTAAACACACCTTTTGGACGAAATGTTGCCCCGCCCATCCACCTGACAGAAACTCCATCGGCTCTGAAACCCAAAGACTTTATGAATGCGGAACGATACATAGATGTGGGTGGGGTATCAGTGCTAGCGTAGTAATACTACTGTAGCAGTAGTGCCGCAACAGTATAGCAGTAATATACATGAATTAACGTTTAGGCCAACTGCTGGGATCCTTGAGGATCATTTAGCACTTCTTACAACTACTCGAGAAATTCGTTTTTATAGACAGATGTTAAATTTTCTAAATCCAACAGTGCCCATGGTAGCCTTCAGTGTTATCCAGAATTATAACTAGGCGAAAGTGGGTGGAGCCTCATGAGGTCATCATTCTGACGATAATTATTGGCGAAGGTTTAAAGGCAATATACGGTACAGGCTATTTTTTTTTCAGTAAATAGGTAGATAGCCAATAAATAAAAATTGCTTGACATTGGATATAGCAGTTATCAAATCAAGCTTGTCTACTATGTCTTTGAAACTTACCAGCTATTCCCTACATCTTGTCAATCTGATTGTGACCTATAAAGTAGACTGTAATTTTGGGAGTTAGACTAATAATCGTAGTGTTTTTGTATTTATTAACATATTTTGTTGGTTTGTTCATTATGACAATTATCAGTGGAGAGGTTCCAGAGTTCATAAAGGTGTACTGCTTTGCTTGTATTTAAATTTGTATTCATTGTTGCCAGAGGTTTAGCCTTCGTTACGTATAGCCAATCATCCATCGAGAGAAAGAAGAAATGCTGTCATAAGTTACGTAACAAGTGCGTTCGAAGCCTTTTCTCGGAGTAAGTTGGCCCGTCTTCAAAAAAGGTCACTTTTACATTATAAGTACCAAATTTATTCAACCTACGTAATGCAGAATACAGTCAAAATTTATGTGGAGATATAATATGTATTCTGAATAAGCGTTATATTTATGAAATGCATAGATAAAAAAGTTATTGCGAAAAACCGTGTTACAGAGGCCCTGAATCTCATAGTAGTAGGCGACCACTATGTCAGACATCTGGGTGGATAAAAGATTTTGGAACGAATTCATTGATGTATACAAGCAACATCCATGTATATGGAATATTAAGAGTAAAGAGTATTCAAACAGGAATATAAAAAGTGAAGCGTATGAGACATTGGTGAAGAAACTTCGAGAGAAGGATGGGAGTGCTACCCGTGACACGGTAACCAAGAAGATAAACAACATGCTCAGTTCCTTCAGGAAAGAAATGAAAAAAAAGGTTGAAAATTCAAAGAAGTCTGGGGCAGCTACAGATGAGGTCTATCGTCCAGGTCTGTGGTACTACGACCAGCTTTTATTCCTTCGTGACAAGAAACACCAAGAACACCATCATCAAATATTGAAGAGGTATATATATAAACACCTTTAAATATCATATTAAAACGTTTCAGCTCGAGAAGCATTTTTGCAGCCTTTTCTTGGAATCCTCAAACTATTCTATAGAGCTCTAGAAGAATAAATAAAAAAAAAACAACTTAAAAGCGTAAAAGACTTGCACAATTTTCCCTTCGTCATCCATATACACTTCCTAATCTGAATAAAATAGTCTAATAATAACCTGAAAATGAATTGTGTCACCCTGAACGTGGAAAGGAATAATACTCAGTAAATACAGGTAATAATTCATTTTACTGAGTATAGATGCACACCTTTATTTCATAATTGCGTGTAATATATAATTTTATATATATATATATATATATATATATATATATATATATATATATATATATATATTATATATATATATATATATATATATATTTATATATATATATATATATATATATATATATATATATATATATATATATATATATATATATATAGTATATATATATATATAGTATATATATATATATATATATATATATATAATATATATATATATATATATATATATATATATATATCTATATATATATATATATATATATATATATATATATATATATATATATATATATGTCCAAGAATAATCGACCAAACTATTTATTGTTTGGAGATTCATTGTCATTGACAAAAACAAACAGAGTTTACAATGCATGCTACTATTATAGGGCTGTTGTTTTGTCTTGAGTTATATGAACATTCCATTTAATACTTCTTACTTTGCCATAGCAAAGAGTATATTTCAATTCTTATGGTTGATCATTATATTAATGTTTAACAAATGTTGGCATCATTTGATAAAATGAAAATATGGAAGCATATAATACTAAGCTTCTGCACACCTACTTTCTCATGGGTGCTTTGGGTAACCTACTACGTAATGTATGTGAGGATACAAAGCTAATAATGATAAATATAATATATAATAATTTAGGATGTATAATTATGCGCATTATTTTGTAATATTGTGTTCAGCTTCATATGTGAACCTTTATGTATATAAACAATAAACATCATACACTTGCTTTCATATATTCTTTCCTTAATACCTTCCATATAACTTCGCAAGTTTCTGGAATTATGCGTCCCAAGCTTGTGTGATACTGCTACACTGAATTTCAGGTCTTCGTAAGACCCTGTTGCTATACCGGAGAGTTGCAGCAAGTCTATCCCTTGGTGATATAGCAGATCTCATGCAAGTGTCTTTCCTCCTCTATATGCGGTGCCACAAGGTCTAGAAGCTTGCGAAATGTCGAGTCATCCATTCGTAGATAGTTAAAGAAATCATGAGGCTTCCATACTAAATGTGACAACAGGTTTGTGTGTGATAGTATTTCTCTTTTTGCTAGCCATTCCTTCATCCAAAACCCTTTTCTTCCTTCTCGGGCTGCTTACGTTTCTCGTAAGCTACAATACAAGAGCTAGAATCTGCAGCTCCCTCTCTGATAACACCTTCCTCATTGGTGGCCGAAGAGTAGACTAACCTGATTTCACTCAGGCCGCCTGCGTAATGTATGGGTACCATTTCGGTCGTCCGGCCACTGAGGCTCCGCCCCAAACCGGAGACCTGCAGGTAGTAACCGGTGCGTGAATGGGGCCCCTTACACCTTTCAAACCTTTTGTTGTCAATTTCCCTTTCAGTGCTGAATGATCTCGCAGGTCCAGTGCTTGGCCTTTGGTCTAAGTTCTGTATTCAATTCTATCTGATTAATTAGCAATACTTAAATATTTTCTTCGCAGTTTTACTAATACACCATATAGCATTTTGATCAAGATTGTTCCAGCATACAGTAAGATTACATTCTAGAGAATATACAAACAAACAAATGACAAACAATGGATGAAATATAGCAAAAATATCTGTATACCTTCTTTATAGCTTGCCACATTCCGCTTTGATTAAGTATATTATTTGCTTAATTCCAGACTGAATTTTTGATTAAACCATTCTCATGACTTGTCATCATGAGCACCACTCTCGTACGCTGTTATTTATTAGACTAAGCTGAGCACACACCACCTCAAGTTCTTACTCGCATAACTAGGCCATGAGGATTTACCTCGGTATGAAAAAGGGTAATTTAGGAGTGGAACAGATGCAGCAAGGACAGGCTAAGTTCCAAATCTGTTCAAACACCCTTTGTGTTTATCAGAGGATTAAGCTTGCTGGAGTTTCACGATATATAGCTGAACGGAAGGAAAGAATATAAATACAAAAGCATAATGATAAGTTCATTAATATAAATAGCAGTAATACTTGCCCACCACGTTCTGCCCTTTAGTGGAAACTTTAAACTGCCTTCTTCCTCACAGCTTTTGACGATTTCCTACTTCATACCACTTAATTCTGGTTGCTTTCTTGCTTATCTGCTCCATGCCTCTTGCTCAATTCTTGTTTTTCTGCTCCATACCTCTTGCTCAATAATTCTTGCTCATCTGCTCCATACCTTTTACTCTTCTGCTCCGTACCTCCTGCTCAGTTCTTCATCTTGCACTTCTGCCCCATATTTCTTACTCTTCTGCTCCATACCTTTTGCTCAATTCCTGCTTTTCTGCTTCATACTTCTCGCTCAATTCTTTTGCTTTTCTGCTTCGTACCTCTTGCTCAACTCTGGTTGCTTTTCTGCTTCATCCTTCTTCCTCTATTCAGTTCGCTCACTCCATCTTATTCTTGCCTCTATTTTTTGTTAATGTCTTTCTGTTAGTGTCATCTTACTTCCTTTTTTCATTACCTTTGTTAATCAATGCAACAGTGAAAGTAGTAAAATGCAACCCCCCCCCCCCCCACACAAAAAAAAGGACCCGCAGAATACCACACAGTACACACTAGTTGCCTGCATACCTGCAAGAGGAAATCTACTAAGCATCTCTTACGTAGTCTTGTGAAATATTAGGGAATTTGACAGTTATGTAAAATAATTTAAGCTTTGTATATAAAATAATTATTCTAATAGTAATTTAGAGAAAAACTACGTTCTATTGTTCTATTGCAAAAACTATTTTTAACACAAAAGTTTAGTTAATAATGAACAATAAAAACGCAGATTATAGACATGGCTTTTATATTGAATCTTCACACAAAATAAAATAAACTCAAAAGCATGGCACTGGGATGAGTAGAGTAGTATCATTCTAGTATCCAAAAAGTGTTATTCCTGTAAAATGATTGAAGGTAGATGTTCCAATTTTCTAGATAAAGACCATCAAGTCTGTCGAGTGAAACAAATTAATCCAAACACTGACTTCATGCATCAAATAAATTATGGCTTGAGGAAAAGAAAAATTTCTCATTAAACTTTTACATGCCACAAGTTCACCTAAACTGTAATGTTTATTTGCAGTGAATGCAAAATGTGTATTATACAAGATATGCATGAGCATGTAACATATATACATGCTCAGTTTACAATTCATTACATTTACGCAAGTTAATTCACTAAAATTTAAATTATTTTTGGTTAAAAAATCATCATTGCTATCCAAAACATATGAAGAGCCACTCATGTCAATTTAATATATGGAGGTACAAGGCACCTCACGATGGGAAGGTAAGATTCCATGAAGGAAACAAACAACCCATATCAAGAGTTCATTAACACCATTTTAGGAACATGAAAGGTATAAAGCAGGAATATGAAAGATATAAAGCAAAACTAAAGAAGAGCCCAAAGGAAATTGCAGCACCTGCGGTGGAAATCAAAGTTATTGAGTGGGATAAGGATCCTAGAAATCTTGCCACTACTCCTGATGGAAGCTGCAGCTCCTTTTGTGGGAATAAAATCTTGAGAAGCCATTGAATGGGATAAGGGTCCCAAAAATCTTGCCATTACTCATACTTTAACCTCATTAATCAAAACAATAATCAGTATACATCCAACATATACGTTAATAAAAACCACACCTGTAAACCAGTCTGAGGTTTGACATTCACTATTCAACTCCTAACAGTACATACTGGGCTTGTGAGGGTCAAATGTGAGATATTGCAAACTTCTCAAAAACATTGGCTAAAAAAGAATAAGTCCTCAAGGAGCAGAGTTTGTTCGTTATCTAGTGTTTTGCCTTTGGCTTTTTCTGCAACGGATAATGGAATATTCCTTATAATGGGATGAAATTAATGAACAGACAATCAGACCCATCTTTTCTCTCTCTCAGAGCCATTTTCCTGACTTTCTACAAAGCTAGTACACAAAATTTAAAACCAATGGAATAGAAATAGTTTAAAAAATCCCAGAATCAAATCTGAAAAAGCACTACAAATGACTTCTCAAACTCAAATGAAATCAACACTGGCTATAAGCATGAAGGCTTTTCCTTTCAAAACTGTAAGATCACGGTTTCAGTCTAAACAATTTCTTGAGCAGCAACTTTAGTAGAATAAGGATCTCTGCACCTTCAATACACAAAAATGATAGCCAAGCGTAACTCTTTTAAAACAATCTTTTCTATGAATCCTGAACACATTATAAAACAACACCCAAAAATGAGTAATGGATATCACAGCACACAACTAGCAAAACTAAAGGAGCCCCAAGCAAATTTTTCATCCACTACAAACAATAAACATCATCTACTAGTCTCATAAAGGGTCTCCAACCAGAATAACTAGCGTATCAAAAACAAATTAGATGCCTATTATTAAGGATTAAAATAATTGATAACTTGTTTACCTGTAATTCAAGATTAATTTATCGGATCATTATCAAGTGTAAATTGGTGGAGAGAAACCCACCGACTCAAGAAGCAACACTTTCTTTCCATATCAACAGGGCAATTTACCGAGTTGGTTCCAAGTGGGATTTGTTCCAACAAGAATGCAAACCATCTTTCACAAGGAAACTTGCACCCTAGGTGGGAGAAACCTTGGAGATTATGACAGGTATTGATCTCATACCAGGAAATATTAACTTCAAAGTTATGTACACGAGCAGGGAAAGGATGTTCTTGTACCCCTTTGCACGTGACGTTTTCTGAAGAAAGGACAACCAGCTCAGTAGTTTGTATGGTATTGTGGAATCCCTGATATATATGCTGTTGTTACTATATTGACTAGTGAACTAAAAGAAATTGGTCTCGCACTTGAGAATTAGTTAGTATGGTATTGTGGAAACCCAGATATATATGCTATTGTTACTGTATTGACCAGTGAACTAAAAGAAATAGGTCTCGTACTTAAGAAGACACCATTTCACTTTTTCTCAGACGAAGAGAAAAGCGAGCTTCAGGAACTGGTAGAAGTGGTATAAGGTTCATATCTCCCTTTCTTCAGTCAAAAACTACTCCTTATCTACCAAGTCCCCTTTCTGCTAGTTGTGCTCTGCTATTGTATATTCCCTATCCTTGTATTGCCTCATGTCCTTATGATATTATTTTTTTTTTGGGGTGGGGGGGGGGTGGTTAATTCTATACAATAGCTCCGCCACTAATAATTTTTGATTTTTTTTCTGATGATTACTTACTGCTTTATCTAAAGCTGACTTTTTTTTTTTTTTTTTTTTTTTGAGGAGGGCAGTATTTTAACCTGTTAACCTTTCCAATCTTGGGGACCCCCCAGTGGGAAACTGGGGTTTTTGGGTGGGAAATGAATTGAAGAAATCCGTTTTAACATACAAATAATGGCACATGTAGAATTAGCAATAAAACAAGACCACCAGCTAACTTAAACAAACCACCCTAACCTAACCTACTGACCATTTCAAGCCCTGCGATGCATAGGTTTTCTTAAATATCTTTTTAAATATCAACGTATATTCCTGAAATTTGGACACAACATGTTTTACACCTTCGCAAATATATGGCAATATAATTAAGTACCCTGAATTAATAACTAAGGCACTTTACTTAGAAAATTTTTAATTTCTTCAGTATGAGTTGTAAATATACGAACACCTGTTGTTGGCTTAGCCAAAGAGTTAGGAAAGAAGCCCGCCCAATCCTCTCTTTCTTACTCTCTCTGATACTTATGAATGGAATAGTGGTACTACCATATGTTTATTTTACGTTTTTAAAATGTACACGACTACCATTTATTACTGATTACTTTTCATAAAGCCATTTGTATGTTTTTATTTATCATGTACCTTTCTTATCTATTTCCATGAGAAGTGGTGTGGTAGTGGCAACTTTAGATTATTATTGGAGATATAAATATGGTAGGAAAATAACAGATCATAGTTTATTTAAAAGTAAGATCACTATATATACATTATTTTAATATATATATCCAATAAAGATGTACAATATGTACAGAATTTTACAGATTTTGAAGTAAATTTTTGCAGTAACCATGAAAACAGCTAGACATACAAAATAAAAAACTGGTGGATAAAATATATCAAAACTTATTAATTACAGGACTATATATACACAGTATAAGGATATTTCAGCTCACTCCCATCACTGTCTAAAAACAGATCGTCCCCGTCATCACTGGCGGACGTTGACAGCGATTGGATCTATTGCAATCCCGGACGTTGTCAGTAAGCCAGTATTCGTTTCTCGAAAGCTTGACTTCGTTGACAGCTCCCTCCCACACCTGTTTAGTGACAGCAATCCTTGCTTCCTCCAATCTGGCCTTTAGTCTGCCCTGGTGAAATGCCGTAACGATGAATTTACATATAGCTTCATATGCACCCATACCTGCTCGATGGCATTGAGTTCAGGATAGGCGGGTGGAAGCCGGACGACAATATAAACACCTGAACATCTTGTAACTACTGCCCCTCTATTTTCAGCGGGTATAGTTTCCAGTATATATACTCTAAATAAACCAAGAGGTCATAATCATCTCCCAAAATAATGAAACACAAATAACCTTTATTGCATAAACAAATTGGATACATGAAACAAATAAATCCATAAAGTAATTTAAAAAATGTAAAACACTATACGTCATAATCGTAGTACGGTACACTTTCATTCATATTTTGTTAACAGGAAGAGAAGAAGTGGGCGGGGCCGTCTTTCCTAACGGTGTCCGAAAGTCTCAGTCAAATGCAAAGAAAATTAGAAAATGTTCAAGAGTAAAGTGCCATTATTAATAATTTTAGATGCTTAGTTATATTGCCATACATTAGCGGAAGGTCCTAAAACATGTAGGGCCAAAATTTCAAGAAGATACAGCTGATATTTAAAAAGATATTTAAGAAAACCTATGCACAGCAGGCCTTGAAATGGTCCAGTAGTAGCCGTATCCTTACCTAGCTGGGGGGGGGGGCGGCTTCGCCCACCCTGCGACCCCCCAACCCCCCCTTACACAGCATATTGAATATAAGACAGCCTAAAACCCTTTGTCTACTTACTTAGGTTGGAGGGTAAAGGTGAGCTGCCATCTTTAAGAATGCATGGAGCCCATGATACAATACTTAAAATGCAATTTAAAATAGGCAAGAGCCAGTATCCAACAAACTGATCCTTTCGACGACCGTATTTAGGCAACACATTCTTCAAATCCTGCCACCGCCTCTCAATAGTATTAGTATGAGCTCCAGTGTGCGGGTCCACAAAGTTCAAGGAGTGGTTGACTCTTAAATGAAGAAATCCCTCCATTTAGACAATCGTATGCCTTCCAACAGTCGGAAATGATCGTAGTGCCGGGTTCTATATAATCCCTCATCACTGTTAAAAGTGTCACTTTGTCCCTACTTTCTACAGAAACAGCAAGAAAATCTCTATTCTCCCAGCAAATCCCCCCAAACACCTACTGGCCTGTCACTACTCAGCCTACAGTATATTTTCGCCTTCCAAATTTGCTCTCATCGATTTCAACAGTTTTGCCTGGGCCACCAATTTTACCTTTCCGACTCAATACCCAATGCACAATAACCTCACGAATGAATGAGCCCCAATCATTTATAGTTTTGTGAGAAATTCTTTAATTCATTTTTAACAAATTTATAACTAAAAATTTAACACCAATATAATTATATACAAGTAACAATTAGATTCTATATTTAAATGAGACTTTTCAACCAAGTTCCCTCAAAAATGATATGTAAAAAACCACATTTTTTTCACTTCTTGTTTCATAATAACATGACTTCTGTCACGCCGAAATGCTGTTTTGATAATATCAAGTCGGCACTTAGAACCACAGGTGGGGCAAATAGTTTACTCTCACTTTTAATAACACCGTGATCTTGGCAGTACTTTATTATTCTTTCAATGTTACCACAAAGTTGCAAAACAAAATCTTTATAATTTAAATAACAATTGAGACAAGAACTTGAGAGAAAATCCACATAAATTGATGTCGAAGTAGATGGTAAATAAGAAACCGCACAAGAAGTTGAAGGATTACACGCCTCCATGGCTCTCAAAAGACTGAAAAATTAGCGGTGGAAATTGTGTGAAAAGTGTCGAAAAGTGTTAGTTTCCAAGTAAAACTGTCACCTGATTGGGTATTCAAATCACGTGATTCTAGTTTTGTTAAAATGCTAGTCCCAAGTAAAATGTGGGTGACACAATAATAATGACAATCTATGTTTTTAACGTACAAACGAACAAATGAGAGCTCAGTCTGAAGAGGAATTTGAGAGTTGTGAAGTCGAGGGACTTAGTTTTTTCAGGTGGGTCAAATTTGATTTTGATTTTTAAACGACTTCTAGACCAAGCGCCGCTTAGATTTATATATCAAACGAAACCTTGGACTTCCCTGTTTTTAGTGAAAGCACTTAAATTTGATAAATTGCTGGCGGAGCAGGACGGTAAGAATGACCTTTTTTTTCATATTGCAAGTATAATGAAAAGTAAAGTAACTTTAAAAGTGCCTTGAAGTGTAATTGATATGGACCAACTTACATAAGTCTATAATAAGTGTATTCTTAACCTCCAAGTAATGTACACATACTGTCACTAACATCCAAAACGTGTTCCTGTTTTCCTTATGAAGTGGTGGTCAGCAAAAGTTTCCATACCTGAAAGTGTCGATTGGCAAATACTTTTTCATGAGTATCACATCATTAATAGAGCAAATAATTCGAGTAGTGTCTAACAAAGTCTGAGTACAGATATCAAAGAATTCTCATGAGGAAATACTGCATAACCTCAGTAAAAATCAATCAAAAGAATCTCTCATTATAGTACATACTTTTACCAAAGAGAAATATATTCCTATCCGTAAAGTAACAAAAACTAGCTTGTTATTTCTATTAAGTTTTATAGTACTTGCTAAGTTGCTATACAACTAATCAAGGTGTGCTGATCAAGGTGTGCTGATTTCCTCTTCAACCACTGTCTTTGCGAGTTCTGAAGACAAAGGAACTTCATGTAAAGTGCTCCCACTAACGTGGTTACAGTGTAAAACTTTTCTTTGACATTAACCAGGAGATGGAAATTAAATGTCTGGATTTTTTATTACTTATATATTCTATTGAAATTTTCTCAATAAGGTATAAGTTCCAAAGAAAAATCTGGGTGTTCTGTTTCCAAAAGTAGACCAAGTGGTGAACATGCAAGCACACACAAACAAGGGTGTCAAATGACAATCAAGAAGCAATGCTTCAAGCTAAACTACGTCACTATCAAGGAAACTGCAATTGCTCAAATATAAACAAGTGGTTTCCATTACTGTGCAAAAGTCCTGGACCCTAAGATTAGCAAATGCCACAAAACATAGTTTTTGGCAAAAAAGGGAAATGCACACACAGTATACAGGTAAGTAAAATTTTCTTCTTGTGCCAGAAAGGTACGCTTTCACCAATATTTCACCCATCAAGTCCTTATCTTTCAGCGCAACTGGAAGTGTGGCTTCATCACTCCTATCTTAAAAGTGTGATATGGCACACCCTAAGCCTTTGTTCAATACAAAGAGGCCGTCACAGGCAGAACCTCAATTTCCAGATCACTGAAACATCGATGACATCAACTCAATCTTCACTGTTGTAGAATCAAAACTTTTCTCCATATGGTACAATTTCTATGAGATTAGGTGCAATTATGTAGTATTACTTAGGGTATCAAGAGGATGGTAATGGCCATATTTTACAAATTTTCTTCCACAAAATACCCAGTCCCCAGCTGATCGTAAGAGGCCAAGGCCACTTATGAAGATACTGATATTGCATGAAACAATTTGCGTCGTTATGTTCTCCCACAATGTTCCAAGTTCACTTTTAAAAAGCTATATATCTCAGTGAAAACATCAATATCTGACACTTGGAGGTTAAAACACTTTGACACAAAATTTTCTTTTGTGGTATTCTAGTGCAACCAGGCATTTCCTTATTGAAGGTCCAATTATTAAGAATCAAGGAGCTTAACAATGACTAGGATTCAGAGATTAGTAAATTTCTCCCTTCAGTGAAAGCACAAAACCTTGGTGTCCTGAAAGTATTTACATGTTCTCCATTAAAAAATGTTTAAAAAATATACTAGCTATCATTTGGCAAGGTACCCAAGTAAGGTGCATTAAAATATGGGTGGGTGAAATATCAAGTCCCCAGTCAATTTAAAAATTACTTTAACCAAAAGCTATAACAAAGCACTCGGCAATTTAGTCACTCCCCAATGCAATGCGACAGTAAACATAAACTACCCTATCAGCATCTGAACCATGTGGCCTGCCTTAGTTCCATTTACACGTTGTCTCAAGAATGCATCCTAACCTAACCTCATCATGACCTAACCTTACCATAGGCATAGGGTATCGCCCGGTCAAGGATGTTAGATTGCCTGCAAAAGTCAATTTTCCAACATTTTGTTACACTGAACTATTTTACTTTCAGCCACTTCAGTTGTAACATAAACCACAGTCTGAGCAGGGCCAGCTAGATACATGACCAAGATAAATACAGCTATGAAAGATTTTGTTTCAGATACTTGTTTTTAGTGAAGGATTGGAGCACCACACTTAATCAGTGACTCAAAAAAAAAAAAATTTTTTTCTTCATAAACTTAACCATTGACATGGGGCAAGTAATATGCGAAATGTAGGCTAGCTAAGAGGATCGATTACTGTTGGAAGTTGTATCCTGGGTTCCCTGTAGGCATTTATTATATAAGGTTATACCGGCGACTGCTATTTTCAAAAATATATTTTTAGTAATACTCTTGACACAACTCACTAATTATAGTTTTTCCATGTCAAAGCGCCCTACTTTCTTACGGTTGTCCTTGATAGGTAGTAATCGGGGTGGGCTATCCGCAAAAAATACCTAGACACTTTTATAAGTGGCCTGTACTGTTTGATAAAGTATATGGCACCCTTTCTTTCGGAAAAAACTAATTAGCCTAAGTATTCATTACCCGTATAGTAATGATTTCCACCGGCAATTTCTAGCCTTAAAATACACACACACACTATCAAGATATGGGTCCAAGATATGCCTACCAGCAGCTATTGCTTGTCTAATTAAGATTACTATTCTACGACCTAGCTAGTAACTTATGAACCAAAGGGTACAAAACACTTGACACTTAATCCCTAACCAGTTAACACTTAACACTACCCTACATTGTCAGCACTGATCAATTTTACTATCTACGAACAAAGGTGGATGGACCGACCTCGATAAATGAGCGAAGTAAAACGAAAACAAGGAAATAACATACCAGTAGCAACAAAACACAAGCAACTATTTTAAACTTTCCACCATCGACAAATGTCCAAGTTGTCAGCTGTCAACGAGTCAGGTGGGCGGGGTGGGGTCGGGTCTTGGGGTTACCCCCTACTAGCGGCGAAGTACAAAATTAGAAGACCCTAAACTTCTTCCTCTTTTCCTTCGTGAATAACGCAGGCTGATATGCATAATTAGATGGATTTATTTTTATCATGAACGCACTTAGTTCTATGCTTTCATGTCAGAAACTGTGAATTATTATAACGAATAATTACCATCCTGAAAAGACGCAACAAATTCATTTTTTGATTTTTAAACTAAACTAATGTATATATATATATATATATACTATATATATATATATATATATATATATATAATATATAAATTTTTTTACCTTTGCCTGGCCTCGGCCCCAAATAACTCTTGATAAAAATCTCCATAAATGTCGAAATAAATACTTTACGTTACTGTTTTATCATAAACTGAATATAAACAAATAGATGCAGAGAGTAAATGAACGCTTGTGGTGTACCCATACATTTTAATTTCACTGAAAACAGTTTAAGAACGGCGACATCTACTGCTACTAACAGTATAGGTTACTACTACTAGGACTAACAATGATGATGGTACCTCCCTCTTCAACGAATCGTGTTCAGGGGACCAGCATGGAATGTAGATGCAATTATACAACCTGTATATCTTGTGCAGGACAGGTTTAAGGTCAAATGGTGCCATAAGGTCAGGCAACAATAGATCCCCTCACAAACCAAACCTCATCCACCTCCATCCTTTAGTTAACTCCAAGAGACCAAGTCACCAAGATTCAATAGGAGCTACCTGCGAAATATATTAAAATTAAGTTTCCTGTCTAGATAGTATTCTCTACCACAAACCTCAGCTCTGTAATAAATATTAGGAGTCTGTTTTTTTTATTTTGCTCGATGAGTAATTGAGGATCACAGTTTTTACCATTTTTTTTTATTCTTTCAAAATTATTTCAGGTGAGTTTAGAACACTATTATTCTTAATAATACCCCTTGCGCTGTGACGTCACATTCAAAGGACACTTAACGATGTAAACAATTCTTACCTATACTTTAGAGTCCATGGAAAAGCACAAATCGTCAATTTAGGTATAAAAAACTATCATAATTACAATATTGACATGCAAATAAAAACAAATGCATTGCTTATAATATCAAAGAAAAACACATTAAATCCGGTAATTTGTAAATAATGCCTCTTTAGGATCCAGATTCACCTAAATAAAGAGGCAACACACAATCCAAATCACTCTTAGACGTCTGGTAACTTTGGCCTTCACATGTAAACAAAGAACTAAGAAAAACATTACGCCAAACCACCAATGGTTTTGCTCTAATTCCCCATTGAATAATATTGGATGACCATCTGCCGGTGCATTATTGAATTTGTTTCATGAAAATGAAGACAACTTTCCTAAATATAAACAATTATACCTATTTAAAAAGGTGTTAAGTAAGTCTTCTTGAGGTTGCTGGCATTAATCCAGTGATAAACGTTTCTAGGACGTTTAAGTTGCATGTAGCATTTTAGTATTGTTTCTTTTTAATTTCTTCGAGATCTTAATAGATTAAGCATCGTTAATCGTATGAAAGACTTAATTTAGTTTCATTATAATACATAATTAATTTAGAAATATGTAAGCACAAGTAAATTATTTTAAAATGACAAAAATAAACAGAATTGCTGTATTAAACAAGTGTAAAGTTTACAGGCAATATATTGTTAAATGAATTCAGTAAGATTATGGCATAGCCA
>NC_087204.1:108459295-108512450 GCF_015104395.2 Macrobrachium nipponense
ATAATTGTTGTTTTGGTAGTCACCACCATTCCAAGTTGAATCGTAACGCTAGTGGCTTTGCTCAGTTCACATCTGAAACTTACCTTATCCAGTCACTTGATTATTTATAGATAACGGAAAAAGTAAAAATTAATATCCTGGGAAACGGCGAGGAAAATTTTAGTTCAATGTAATTTGTGCTAGAGTAAACGTATCAAAGAATTATTTCATTAGCATTGTTCGGTAAGGAAGCCTTGAGATTAATGTCCTCACAATATCAATAGTAAGAATTCTGAAGGGGCTGTTTCTAGAGAATATAGACGAAACATTACACGGAAAGAAGAGTTCCCGGTGAGGAACTGGGTCAGAAATAAAGAACGTGGAGTTGCGTTGATGCTGATGTCCACTTATTCATCGCTACTATCCCTGGTACGTTCGGTTTGGTTTCGAATGATCTTGAAAGTTTGGGAAATGGAATAATGTCAATTTACTCGCTGACATGTATCGTCCATAAACAAATAACGATTATTGCAACATTGCTTATCAGCGAACTATGTAAGAATTATACACCGTCTCAATTTGATGTTACTGGGTCACTCCCTGATGCTTGCTTGCGAGAATATTGCTCATGCGCATTAGAACCGTCACATAGCGACCTATAGTGTTTTAGGTCAAGGTTTCGTCATCATCTTTAGACGCTTAAGACATCACGTTAGCGTTTTGACATTGTTTTCTTTCCCGTTTGCAAAGGTTCACTCCAGACAAGTGTACCCAGGTGTCAATTTTAGGCCTATTATCCTCAACGATCCTGCATCCGTGCGTGCATCAGCCACAATGTTAGTTAAGTCGGCATTACTTGCTTGAAGTTTATCTTGTATCTTATCACTTTATGTGGCAGAGTGGCTGGCTGACTGAACTTACTAAATGAAGTTTAGGTTAACTTACACATACCATGAATTATATACAATTAATAGCTACTTTATTATGATGCTTTCTTCATCTCGAAAGTTCCCATTTCCTTCGTCTTTCTCGATGTTACCTCTCGCCAAGACTACGAAAGTATATAAGGAATATGCAAATATATTCATTAGAGAGAGTGCTTAGCTGTCAGTAATTTTCAGCATTATCTAAGAAGCATAGTTTTGTTTTGTTTTGTTGTTCCACTGTAAAAGGAGTTCGTAGGAAAAAGTATGAATTAAGCGAAAACTACGCTTCAAAGAAATGTGAAACTCACACAAAGCAAAACATATGCAAAATGATTATTATAGTTTTCCAAGTCTTTAGAGAAAAGGTGCTTTCTGTGTGCGGGTTCCTAAGGAGGGTTTGTATAATTTTGTCTCCTCCTCCCAGTTTTACAGATTTCTAGTTCACTGACTTTTGGCTGGCCGTTTAGAGCCTGATGAATAAAAATCAAGCATTTGCTTAAAGCAAAAGCTTGAGTAGCAAAAGCTTAGGCAAAAAGTAATTGCTTAAAGTCTCATGAATAAAAATGATCAGCGTTTGCTACCTTTTGCTAAATGGATTCCAAAGCTTGCTTAGAGACCCAGCCACGTGCTACTCATTTGTTTTAAACATTCCTAACCGGTATAAGGATAAACGCAGAAGCTCATTTGAGTTTTTTTGTTAATTTGGCTTTGATTCCCAGTCGTTTCAGGCAGAATGAGTTTAATTTGAATGAAATATGGAACAAAACCCTTATATATAATTCTTGAAATAAATGCCTCTTGGTTATCCTTAACTCCGAATCAAATAGTTTTTTTCAAAATTCACAAGATGTTATCTTTTCCCCCTTCATATACATACTACTAGTGGATGTGAATACTTACAATACGTAATTTTAAAGCAGCAGATGCGCCGACTAATTATGTGATACCAAAAGTTCTAATATTACTGTGTAATTACTATCGGCAATAGGAAATGGTAGGAGTGTTTGTGGTTCTTGTAGTAGTAGTTAAGGACTGTTCAGTTCTTTTATCTGCCGCTTAGGTAGAGTATCTTATTAACATAGACAGAGTGTTAATATATATATATATATATATATATATATATATATATATATATATATATATATATAAATATATATATATATATATATATATATGTAAGGCCTAGGGTTTTTGATTAATAATATATTGTCCATGTGTTCTCAGTGACCTATGGAATGTGGAGAACAGTGTAGAGGTGACGACCTGAGAGTAGCTGACAATGAGATTCTAGGGGTGGCGTGAAATAAAAATGCTTAGTTCAAGAAGTCAATGCACGACAGTTTATGAACTCTTCTCAAAGTGCCTTTGTGAAACTGGATGCAGCTAGAACCGTGAGGCGCTATCGAACTGTATGTTCGTATGTGCGTGTGCGCCTCTTTCTGTTAACCCTTAAACGCCGAAGCGGTAAAAATCAAAAACTCCCCCGAATTCCGGAGCCGGTTTTGAGTGAGCGCGGAAGCGGAAAAAATAATTTTTTCCAAAAATCACAGCGCGCTTAGTTTTGAAGATTGAGAGTTCATTTTTGGCTCCTTTTTTTGTCATTGCCTGAAATTTAGTATGCAATCATCAGAAATGAAAAATAATATCATTATCATATGTAAATAATGCGATATATGGTAGCAAAAAAAAAAAAATTCATTCATAATTGTATTAAAATCACGCTGTGCAAAAAACGGTAAAAGCTAACGAGTTTCTTTTTTTTCGTTGTAATGTACACTAAATTGCAATCATTTTGATATATAATACATTGTAAAACAATAAAAGCAACACCGGAAAAATATTATCACAAAATTATGTACGAATTCGTAAGGTGCAGACGTAAAAAATTGTTTTTTTTAAAAATTCACCATAAATCTAAATATTGTTCTAGAGACTTCCAATTTGTTTCAAAATGAATAAAAATGATTGAATATTACGATACTGTAAGAGTTTTAGCTTACAATTGCGTTTTTCGACCATTTCGGTGGAGTCAAAGTTGACCAAATGTGTTTTTTTTTCTATTTACTGTGATTTATATGCAAATATTTCGAAAATGAGAAAAGCTACAACCTTCAATTATTTTTCGTTGTATTCTAAATGAAATTGCACACATTTTCATATATAAAACGTTATGTAACGGCTAATTTAAAATGGTGCAAACATTACCACAATCGCACGTATGATTTTTTCGGAAGAGTTACCGCACGGACGTAAGGAAAATGTTATTTTTTTAATAAATTCACCATAAATAGAAATATTGTGCTAGAGACTTCCAATTTGTTACAAAATGAAGGTAAATTGATTGAATATTACTAAAAACTATAAGAGTTTTAGCTTACAATTGCGTTTTTGACCATTTCGGTAGAGTCAAAATTGACCGAAGGTTTGAAAATTTGTCACTTATCATTTTTTATATGAAAATATTTCAAAACTGATAAAAGCTACAACCATGGGTTGTTTTTAGTTGTATTGTGCATGAAATTGCGCACATTTCTATATATAAAACTTTATGTAACGGCTAATTTTAAAATGGTGCAAACATTACCACAATCGCATGTATGATTTTTTTCGGAAGAGTACCGCACCGCGGACGTAAGGAAAAAGTTTTTTCATAAATTCACCATAAATCGAAAATATTGTGCTAGAGACTTCCAATTTGTTGCAAAATTAAGGTAAATAATTGAATATTACTACAATATAAGCGTTTTAGCTTACAATTGCGTTTTTCGACCATTTCGGTAGAGTCAAAGTTGACCGAAGGTTGAAATTTTGGCACTTATCGTTATTTATATGGAAATATTTCAAAACTGATAAGAGTTACAATCATGAGTATTTTTTTGTTGTATTCTAAATGAAATTGCGCACATTTTCATATATAATACTTCATGTAGTAGATAATTTAAAACGGTGCAAAAATTATGTCAAAGTGACGAATAATTTTTTGAGATTTGTCACTGATACTTTTTTAGTGTGATAGAAAGCAAATTCGCGCTTGCGCGCTGCGTAATGATTGTAAACAAAACAACGCCTTGATCCGTGAACTCCCAGCATCCCCCAAGGCTGGTAGGCCTATAAGTATTTTTCCGCGAATTTTTAAAAAAACTTTTTTGAGCCGATGTATGGTACGTCCATTCGGAAATCGGGGGAGATTTTGACTCGACGTTTAATACGTCCATTCGGTGTTTAAGGGTTAAAAGTGTCATACCCAAGCCTATGGGAGGATTTTGAGAGGGCTTCAAAGTCACAGGCAAGATGCCGTGGCATTCGCCGGGAGTTTTTTATTAACAGTGTTTAAGTGTCCGGTTGTTTGGGTAAGTGTTGAAGTGCTTTAGCCAAAGAGTGGCTTGTTATCTGTTTGACATTTTTGCGATGATATCCAATATTTAAACCTCTGTTTGTCAATCTTGTGTGTGTACTTACCGGGATGTGTTCTGTATCTTTGAAACAGACGGTTCTGGAATGCCGGGGGACAAAGAATTCCCAGAGGGGTGTAGACTTTTTTGGTGACCAGACATGTTACATTTACGGGGTTTTTTGAGTTAGTCTGTAAGACTGGATTACTTGATTGATTGATTTATTTATTAGTTGTTAATAAACGTTAATGTTATGATGCAACTCTCTCCTTTTCTTTACCTGTTAGAATGGAGAGAAAGAGGTGGAGAGAGAGAGAGAGAGAGAGAGGGATTGCCGAGAGAGAGAGAGAGAGAGAGGCTGTAAGTGTAATGTTGTGTGTGGTTTGCCTCCCGTTTCGTGTCCACGCTTATCTTATGAATAATGGGGGGAGAATCCCCCCATTTACAGTGGTGGCAAGCGGTTAAGAGGGGGTATAAAAGTTTTCTTTCTTTTCTATGCCTAGGAACGCCAATGTAGAGATGGGTGACCAGTTAGGGGGTTATGGCTTAGCGATAGTTTTTTTCGAACGACAAAAGCTTTGTGGGATTGTGGAAAATTGTTAAATAGTTGGATCTCAGTTGCTAAGTGAAAAGGGGTAGAAAAATATCCGTCCGTGGGGGATGGGGGGATAGGAAGAAATTTCTATTAGGGTCGTCAAATTTGCTCGTACCGAAATTCTTCAGGGCAGGAGTCGTGAGAGCAACTCAGTCTCGTTTGTAAGTGACAGTTGCCAGGTGCCATCTCGCCGATCGCGTTTGTATTGTGCCGACGAGATTTACGTGTTTTACGAGAATTTCGAGTTCTTTTTTTTCCCATTATGGAGTGGTGAGTGTTAAAACTATTGTTTTGAAGGAGTGGGTTTTGTTTAAATATTTCTGGGTTATGGGATTGGTTCAAGAGGTCAACAATTTTTCTTGTCTTTGCCCCATAGTGACGTGTTTTCTTTATTTGCACGTGTTTATAATAGACGTATTCGTCTTTGTTTTAAACACATAAGAGTGTATTAAGATGTATTTATACATGTGAACTGTGCTTAGATAAGCATATCTGGCTTAGAGACACAGCGGCCACAATTTTACGGGCTCAGCACATTTCTGCAGAGAGGCGTGTTGCATTGCGAGGGTACTGGCATCCCTTGGGTGATAGTTGCATGGAGGGTACCACTGGCCTCCCTCGAGAGATAGTGCAGGGGAGGGTACTAGTGTATACCTTGGGAAGGGGTCCTCAGACACTGTTCAAGGGGAGATGGGGGTACGACTGTGTATGCCTCAGGCTGTTCTGTCGCTTGACTGAGGGGATGTTCTCAGGGGGGGAGAAATTTTTTTTTTCTCAGTGTGGGTGAACTCCCCTTTTTCTTTTTTTTTCTTTGTGTTGGGAGATGGGTTTGGCCTTGGCCATGGATGCTAAGATATCAGCTGATTGATAAGTTGATGAAGTGAAACGCCCATAGTGTCTTTTTTTTAGAAAAGAGATTTTTTTCTCTCTCTTGGACGAAGAGAAAAGGAAATAAAAAGAGATTTTTCTTTTCCGTGAATGAGGGGAAAAGTAGTTAACATGCACGGGATGTGTTATATGTTTCTTTGTGCCTTGAAAGACACAAATATAAGGGGGATACACAGATTATTTTTTTATTGTGTTGGAGAAATTACTTTGAAATGCCGATGATTGGTGTTGTATCTGTGTTGTGTGGCAATGGTGTTATGTCATGGTGTATGCTGGAGAAATTGTATGTCATAGGATTCAGCAATACTGTGTATGCTATTTGAATTTCACCCTTACTTGAGATCTTTGCAAGAGAATTATTGCTATGGAGAGTTATTATTATTATTAATAATTATTATACTTGAGATGTGTCACGGGAGGGTTTGCTTAAGTATAATTATCATTACGGGAGACTTGTTTTACGAGAGTGTTTTGAGATATTTCATGGGAGATTAGTTGATAATTATTACAGATAATTATTCAAGGAGAATTATTACAATGAATTAATGGAGAAGTCTTGTGTTAATTAATTGTTGAGTTTTTGTAACTTTGGAGAATATTTCAGTGATTCACGGGGATGAGTTTTGCTGAATCTTGATGAATCTGACTGAATCTTGGTGAATTGTGTTGAATCTTGCTGAACTTTTGGAGAATGGACAAGCATTAACATTGGTGATATTTTTTGTACTGATACTGATGATTTTGATGATAGCAGTTTTTTGGTGATTTTGTGATAATGATATTTCTGATACTGTTTTTTTTTATATATATACTAATACGTGGGTGCCGTAATGCTATCAAGGGTGGTAAAATTTTTTTGTGATTTTGGGAGGAACTAACAACACATTATTTTAGTTTTTTTTTTCTTTTTTTTTTTTTTTTTTTTTCTTTTTTTATATTTTTTTTTTTTTTTTCTTTTTTTTTGAGTTCAGCAGATAATTGCTTGACATCTAGTGAGTTACGGGAGATAGTGAACAAGGCCGTTGATTTTTCTTTCTCCTTTTTTGGAAGTTAGCCATAGCTGACTGTTATGACCCTTGTTGGGCCAGGGTGCAAGTTCTTTTGCACAAGAATAGAGAGGACAGTGATCTTACCAAGTATCCAGATAAATTCAGTCAGCGGAGACAAAAAACACAGGAAAACTCTACAATATTATTAACAAAACACAACGCAAAAGAATATAAAGTCAGCCTTGTGACTATACAGGACCCAACTTAGTCCTTACTACTCCCGTAGGAGTTCCTAATTACTAACACCAAACCCTAGAACAGAAAATATTGAGAGATAAACAGGGGGGAAACTTAATTCTCCTACCTACAATTATAAACTAAATCTTAAATATATCAAGCATCAAACATCTTAAAAGATAATATACACAAGAAATACGGAAAATTACAACATCACTCGTGACAAGATATACACGGACTGGCAATACGCAATGCCAACAGTCTTGAAGGACTCACTATAAGAGAGTAACAAACAAAAAGAATACTCTTCTCACACTAAAAGGATGAATGGATGCCCAAACGATCCAGGCTAAACATTTGCCTTGAAGGCCGAAATACCGAGGAGCCGTGATCTCTTACATCCACTGGGACAATGCCACGTACCAGGCCAATATTCCGCTATCTGAAGGGCGTGCAGCTACCCAGGTCACCAATACCATGGGGAAGGAGTCTTTCGTGCTCCCACAAAAAACACAAAGGGAAATTCCCTACCTGGTAAGCAACCGCCCTCTTGCACCTTCACGGGGCCTCAATGCCCCACCGCTGCAGCTCAGAAGGACGTCGTAGGCAAACACAGTGTGGTCCCTCCCACGTCCACTCTGTCGGGATCCAGCGCCGATATCAGGAGCCCCCAGAGGACAGTACACACAGTAAGGGGGAAAGTCACCGCAGATGGCAGAAATGCCCCTGCGCCTTCAATACTGACGACGACAAATCCTTCGAAGGACGATTAAGAAAAATATGCCAGCTGCACAACCATGCGGGGAGAATAGCGAGCCCGAACTGTTGTCGGGAAAAAGTCGCGCCCCTCCAATATCCTCACTGGTGTCCTTTTCACCAACCACTCAAAAGGTAAACAAAACAAAAAAACTAGCATTAATAAGATGCTCACAAACATTAACAAGCGGGGAGGAGGTTTAACAAGCAGTTCGCTTGAACGCTCAGCCGAGACCAAGTAAAGCTTAAAACTAAAACCTTAAAAACTAATTTCCTTACGCTAATTTTATATACAATAAAATATAACAAAAATAGGCAGTAACCAAAGGGCTGTAGATAAAAATAAAGCAAAAGCAATGCCAATTACGTTAATACATGATACTGACACAAGTTTTTTTTGCCATGGGTGAATTTGAGTTTATTTTTTCTCTCCAGTTAGTGTGAATATTGTCTCAGTTCATGACTTTGAGTCATTGTTCGGGAACGTGTTTGTGTTTCAGCTATTTGATGCTATAGAGAAATATATGGGAGAATTTTTTGCACATTTTGAATGCATACGTAATGGCACTACATTTTTTCTCTGGATATTTATGTTCCAGGAATTGTGAGTTTTCTTGCACAATACCTTTGTTGTATTTGTGACAACTTTGTGAGAGATAGGGAACTTGGTTAAGTTTTCTAGTGGCTTATGTCGTAGTGCATATGGAGAAGTCTTGGCTAAGACACTGTGAATTGGGAGTTCTGTTATAATGAGTTGTGGCACATTGGTGATTTTTTCTAGAATTTTCTAGACAGTTTTATTTACCAAGTTTTGCCCTTTTTTTTAGCAGTCATGCTAAACGGAGAGAGTTTTTATAGTTTTTTACTATAACATTGAGTTATTCTTTGGAGAATTGGAGTTATAATTGAGATATATTACTTTGGAGAGATAATTGGAGGTATATATTATTTTGGAGTTATATTTTGAGATATAATATATGGGAGATATATTTTTGGCCATTGTTGATATTTGCCAATGTGATGAGAGCTATGTTTAGTTCAATTATTTTGCAGCCATCTTTGTTGCAAATGGAGACACATATTGGAGATTATGGGGCAATATTGTGATGTGTGAGTTAGTTGCCTTGAGTGCACATTTTTTTTTTTTGGAGGTAGGATTTCATTTTTTGATATTCCTTTTTGGAGATATATTTTTGGAGCCTTGTTTTGTTCCACATGGAGTATTGGGGAAATAGAGGTAAATATTTTGTATTTGCCGAAATAGAGGTGATTATTCTCTATTCCTGGAGTGGTTTTTTTTTTTATTGACATGTGGCTATTGGAGAAATAAGAGAGAATAATATAAGGGGGTTGGTTATTAACCAAATGGAGGAAATATTTTTATAACCGGAGTGGTGTTATTATTAATATGGTGTCTCATAATGGAGTTGGAATTAATCTTGGGCGGGTGACCCCTTTTTTTTTTTGTGGTTATGGGAGTTTTTTTTGAGACAAGAGAAGATTTCTGTGGTTCTCTTTTTTGGTTTCGTGACTATTTAGAGGCGAATGGCAATACTGCATTACGAGTCATTTGGAGATGTGTGCATTTTTTATGTTCACAAGTGTATTATTTTTGGAGAAATATAATGGGGTAAGTCATGTTGAGAGAATAAGTCTTCGAGACAAATTTTTGAACACATTAGTCATATCCTGGAGTTAATTCTGTGAAATGTGTCTGTTAGACCTTTTTTTTTCTAGAGAATCATGAGTTTCCAAACTTATGTGTCTGACTAGAAAATTTTTGTGCTGTTGTTTGAGCATGCGTCCGCAGGCGATTTTTCTGCTGACAAGCGATGTGATGAGCCGTGTGCTGACTTTTTTCCTCTGATGATGATAGATCAGAATTTTTCGCAATATCTGGAAATGTTGACAATAGCATTTCATGAAAGCGCATGTGTGAGAGTTTGCTTTCTGGCAAATTCCATAACTTTACATGGAGCATTTCTTGGGATAAATGCGGGTGTTATGCATATTATACATATATTATGTATTTTGTGATTGGGGAAATCTACTTGTGATTATCCTTTTTTTTATTGTTTTTCTTCCTTTTCCTGTGAGAGATATAATTTGGGGATTGAGCTTAAGTAACATTTCTTTTTTGGACGGGAGATTTGATTTTACCAGGAGATGTAATTTTTCGGGAGTTGCTGCTTACGTAAATGGTAGTTTGACATTAAGTCTCATTGTGATTAATTATTGAGCAGTAAAGGGGTTTTTGCTGTTAAAAGTTGGAGATTTTTACTGATTTTGTGGGTTGTTCAAATATCAGAGCTTGAGAGAACATTTTTGGGTCTGGGTGTTACGAGATTCTTTTTTTTTCCTTGGGCTCATTGCGATTTTTGTCTTTTCTTTTTTTTCTTGTGAGAACATTCGAGTTTGAAATGTGAGTACAGAATTCCGTCGAGTTGCTGTGATTTCTGAGTTGTGTGTGTGTGCTGATGTGTGAGTTTGGAGAATTGAGTTGGAGAACTTGATGTTTTTTGTTTCTTTTCCTTTGAGAGTTGTGATAATGACTTATCATTTTAGTAGTCATATTAAGGGAGTTAATTGGGAGACGTTCAGTTAGTATTTCTGACCTTTTGAGATCATTGTTTGATAGAAGTAGTATGTCTGGGTTAATTTTCTTAGATTGACCAAAGACTTGACTGACATACTAACATACGCCAAAAAAGTCGTTCCCTGACGCCAGCAAGACGTCCACCAGCCGCGTGCAGAGAGGTTGCTGCCGTGTTGCCCAGGGTGATTACAAGTATTTCCATGATGGTGATCGCAAGAGAATTCTACAGCGTGTTTTTTGGGGATCTGCAAAAGCCGTGAGAAGTCTTCTACGATGAGGGAGGCATTCCGTCTTCCTACAGCCTGCTATAGCCTGTTGCTGTCTGTTCAGCTACTTGCAGACAAGCGAAGAGGGATATTCAAGAATCCTAATGCAGAAAATATGAGAGAAAATGCGTCTTGTGTTATTGGGAGATTAAAGCGTGATAAGACTTTATTTTATAATGCAAGAGACGTGCAGTTTTACTTATATTTTATTTTAAGCCGGCCAGTGTTTTGTGTTATAAGCAATTTTGCTAGGCGGGGGCTAGCATATTAGGTGGCCGAGCTATCTGTAAGGCCTAGGGTTTTTGATTAATAATATATTGTCCATGTGTTCTCAGTGACCTATGGAATGTGGAGAACAGTGTAGAGGTGACGACCTGAGAGTAGCTGACAATGAGATTCTAGGGGTGGCGTGAGATAAAAATGCTTAGTTCAAGAAGTCAATGCACGACAGTTTATGAACTCTTCTCAAAGTGCCTTTGTGAAACTGGATCCAGCTAGAACCGTGAGGCGCTATCGAACTGTGTGTTCGTATGTGCGTGTGCGCCTCTTTCTGTTAAAAGTGTCATACCCAAGCCTATGGGAGGATTTTGAGAGGGCTTCAAAGTCACAGGCAAGATGCCGTGGCATTCGCCGGGAGTTTTTTATTAACAGTGTTTAAGTGTCCGGTTGTTTGGGTAAGTGTTGAAGTGCTTTAGCCAAAGAGTGGCTTGTTATCTGTTTGACATTTTTGTGATGATATCCAATATTTAAACCTCTGTCTGTCAATCTTGTGTGTGTACTTACTGGGATGTGTTCTGTATCTTTGAAACAGACTGTTCTGGAATGCCGGGGGACAAAGAATTCCCAGAGGGGTGTAGACTTTTTTGGTGACCAGACATGTTACATTTACGGGGTTTTTTGAGTTAGTCTGTAAGACTGGATTACTTGATTGATTGATTTATTTATTAGTTGTTAATAAACGTTAATGTTATGGTGTAACTCTCTCCTTTTCTTTACCTGTTAGAATGGAGAGAAAGAGGTGGAGAGAGAGAGAGAGAGAGAGAGAGAGAGAGAGAGGGATTGCCGAGAGAGAGAGAGAGAGAGAGGCTGTGTGTGTAATGTTGTGTGTGGTTTGCCTCCCGTTTCGTGTCCACGCTTACCTTATGAATAATGGGGGGAGAATCCCCCCATTTACATATATATAAGCGAATACCACGGGAAAATGATAGTCAGAAATCCAAGCGCTTTCGTCTTTATTCAGACATCGTCAAGGAGCTACTAAAGTACAATTGGAGAGGAAGACCTCAGGTACAAACAAGATCAGGAACACCAGATGGTTAATTATCAAAAGGGTAAAAAATTAAAAGGGATAATCCAGGATTATCGGATCATCACGGTCACAAACTTAAACAGATTCTGACCCTAACCGCAAATTACAAAGTATCTTTACAGTCCAAAACATGTAAAAACTGAATATATTAATTTTGTTGCTTATATTTATCTACAACTTTTTTCATTATGAAAGTATTACGACCCTTGTGGGGCCGTGGTGCAAGTTCTTAAAGCACCAGGAAAGAGAGGGCAGTAATACAGTGTCCAATAAATATAGGTCAATGGAGACGAAAACACGAGAGAAAACTTAACAATATTTATTACACAATGCAATAAAATAAGCAACAGTCAGCCTTGTGACTATAGGACAAATATACAGTCCTTAAATTAAATCCAGTAGGATTACCTAACCTCTAAAACTATATCCCTAACATAGTAGTAAAATAACACAAGAATAAATAAAGGGCCCAAATAACCTACCTATAACTAAATAAGGTTAGGAAGGAAGGAGTAGACTACAGAAAGAAAACACAAATTCCTACCTAATATTATAAAGCTAAACTTAACATTAACACCCTAGGATAGGGGCAAATAAAATGTTCTTATACGAGATCTTCAAAAATAATGAAACCACAGAAAAGCTCCTCACAGTTTATAGAGGGAACAAAGGGTTACACCCACACTTGTTGGCATCCAAAGTGCTAGGCTGAGGGTCAGAGCACTGGGGAAGTCTGACACGGTATCACGGCAAGCTACCAGGTACGGCGTCACTCGTCAGGTCACCGCTAGCGGAGGGAGTTCTGGAGCACAGTAGCAACAGGGGTATACAACTAATAGTGCCACCCCTGAAATAAATACCAAAAGGATATTACCTGTTCACAGACTCCTACGTTTCCTCCTCGGGCCACAATGCCCCCACAACTGCCGCACAGGCGAAGAAAACGTCCTGGAGGATGCAGAGGTGCCCTTCCTGCGTCCACTCGGCCGGGAATAATTCCTCTGCGTCGTCCTGAGTCCGCAGGAAGTCCACACCTCACTCAAACACTAGCCTAGGGTAGGCTACAATAGCTCAGAACGCCGTGGGTGGCACAGGAACTGAGCCACATCACAAAAGGTAATCCAGGTAATCCAAGCAGCTTAAGTGTGGGAGGCATGCAAGTCAGGCCCGTACTGACTAGAAGAGGAACCTTATCCTCCGAAGAAAACTTTTGTCTCCAAGGACGAACACAGTAAAATCATGGAGTATGAAACTCTGCCAGTCAACACTCCAGAGTCCATGGCAGCTCTCACCAACACCAAAAAGAAACAATAGATGGAGTTAGGAGTGAACTTTTTCACATACCAATGCCGGGGAGTAGGCCAATAAACGTCTTTTAGCAACCCACAGCCTTGTTACAAGAAAAACCAAACGTTAACCTTAAATAAAATCAACAATTAAAGTAAATCAAAACAAGGCTGAAGACTAAACAAAATTAATGACAATTACGTTAATACTTGATAACCTTCCCTCCCCGAAGGAAAAAAAATTTTTTGAACAAAGCCAAAAAAATTTTTTTTTTATATAAAATGGAAGACCTGTAAAAAAAAAAAAGGAGACATTAAAAGGGACATTATAATAGACTCAAAGAGTAATAACAAATGACAAAAAAACCTGAAAAGAAAGACAGTTAATCTGAAACATAATATACAAACCAAATATATATACATCTTACCATATGCAACCCAAACCAACATGGGCAAAAACACCTCAGCAAAGAAAACCTTAAAGACTAAGAAACAAACCTATCTAGCTAAACCTAAATAAAGTTCAGATACACACCTTAGCCTACCCCACACACACAGCACCACTCCAGATGTCTTAGTATAACACGTTTAAAAAAAAAAAAAAATGCTACTATAAACAGGACAGAATCCATACGAGATCAAAATATACCAATCATATACAGAACTCACAAGCAACTGGCGTAGTCGCCTACAAGACTAAGTTATGTTTCAAAAGGATAACTTATTAAACTTAACCTACATAGGAAACGCACAAGAACAAACAAAATTATACTACAACCGAATAATTTTTTGGTCATACCACCAAAACAAATTTGGAAAACGAGCAGGGGCAGCGCAATGAGGAGGGGTGTAGGCAAAACATACTTAAGTAGTCCTGGAAAGGGCATCAGGAATCTTATTTTCCGAGCCTTTCACGTGCTTAATAATCAAATTAAATTCTTGTAGAAAAAGCGCCCATCGCAAAATCCTTTGGTGGTTGGCTCCTTTCATCCGTTCGGATGAACACCAGCGGGTTGTGATCTGTCCGATTTCCACCGGGAAAAAGAAAAATTGGTACAATAAGGTTTAAAGTGAGTCAAAGATCGAACCAAGGAAAGAGCTTCTTTTTCAATGGTTGAGTACCGCCTTTCAGATACCGGATGAACTTCACCGCTTTCCTTTCTTTGGAAAAGAACACCTCCTATACCAACGTCACTAGCATCCACGGCGATGATAAATGGCTTATGAAAATCTGGGGAAGTTAAAATAGGATAGTACCAATATTGATTTAAGTTGGTTAAAAGCTTTTTCACATTTTTCATGATCAGACCATGAGAATTTCTTTCCTTTTTCTAATAAACTAGTAAGAGGCTGAGCAAGATCAGAGTAATTACGGACGAACCGTCTGTAATACCCAGTCATGCCCAGCACTCTTCTTACCTCTCTAACATTACCAGGTCTTTTTCAAACTTATAATGGCCTCGAGGTTAGCTTGTTTTGGAGCCCACTCCTGACCCAAACCAACCTCGTGACCTAAATAACAAACCTTGGCCTGCCCTACTTCACACTTGGCCCAACCATTAACTACAGTCCAGCACCCCTTAGAGCTTCAAAAACCTTACGAAGCCTTAACATATGGGTATTCAGTTCATCACTATAAACATCCAAATCATCAATATAAATTTCTGTTCCTTCCAGACCACAAATGACCCTATTCATTAATCTCTGAAAAGTGCATGCAGCATTCTTCATGCCAAAGGGGCATAATACCTTACATTCGTAAAGGTCCGAAAGGAGTAACAAAATGCTGATATCTCACGAGCAACGATCGGACAATGGAACCTGCCAGTACCCTTTTTAACAGATCCAATTTGGTAATAAACTTGGCAGACCCGATCCGATCCAGACAGTCATCAATACGGGGTAATGGAAAAAGAATCATCTTTGGTGTGGGTATACCTTCCGATAATCCACACACATGCGGAACTTACCATCCGCCTTCTTTCTTTACCAGTACTATGGGAGAACTCCAGGGACTCACTGATGGCTGAATAAGGTCATGCTTCAACATGTAGTTGATCTCCTTACTGACCAAATCCAATTTTACAGGGTTCAGCCGGTAAGGACTCTGCTTTACAGGGGAAGCACCACCCACATCAACATCATGGCTCAAAACCTGGGTTCTTCCTGGGGCACTCCTGAAAAAGTTCTGAAAAAGAATAGATTAAATTAAGCACTTCTTTTCTTTGATTAAAATTTAAATGTCCTAAACTACTTTTCAACAGTTCTAAATTTTGCATATTTTCCCCTAATGCATCCGAAGGAACCTGACACACTAAGTCATCGGACTCCTCTGGAGGTACATCAACTACCACGGACACTGGTTCATACACTATCGCTAAAGGATCACCACACTTACCCACATAAGGCTTTTAAACGATTAATATGAAATATTCTGCATTTACGGCTTGAACCTGGAGCCTCAATTTCATAGTTAACATCAGACAACTTCCTCAGAACTTCTTTTCCAAGGACCCTTATACCTCGGCTCGAGAAAACTGTCCGGATCCATACTCAACACTAATACTAATTCCCCCGGTTCAAATGAACGAACCTTAACCTTTTTATCAAAATTTTCCTTCATTCGGGATTGAGACTGTTCCAAATTCTCCCTGGCAAACTTCCAGGCATTCAACATCCTAGACCTTAAGTCTTCCACCAACCCTCCAACTTTTACTTCCCCCTTCCGGCTGAATTTTAGCATCTCAAACATAATTTCTAATGGTCCTCGAACTTTGTGCCCAAATACCAACTCGAAAGGAGCTACACCTGTAGAAGAGTTAGGGTGATTTCTAATAGCAAAGAGGGCAAAAGGGAGGACTTTGTCCCATTCGCTATCAGAATCATAACAAAGTTTCTTAAGTACAGACTTGAGGGTTTGATGAAACCTTTCCACCACACCTTGACTCTCCGGATGATAAGGTACGGGGGGGGGCTGGGGTAATAAGTGTCTGAATGGCCAGTTCAGCACATTTGCCCCTAAATACCTTACTCGTGAAATTCGTCCCGCAGTCGGTCTGAATTACACGAGGGAGACCATATCTGGAAAAGAAATCAATTAACTTTTCAAAAACAAACTTTGAAGTAATACGCCTCATAGGTATAGCTTCAGGAAAATGAGAGGCTCTATCCATGATAGTTAGTAAATATACATAACCAGTTTTAGTCTTAGGTAAGGGACCTACAACATCAATTACTAATTCAGAAAAATGGTTCACCTATGGCAGGTATTGGGATGCAAACGGGGCTTTAGGGATCCCCTGATTAGGTTTACCCATAACCTGACAAGTCTCACATTCTCTGATAAACGCTTTACACTCATTTTCATTCCAGGCCACCAGAAATATCTAGCCAAACTGTGGAAAGTTTTCGACATGCCCAAATGACCTGAAAAGAAATTTGTGTGAGCTAATTCCAACACAGATTTTCTGAACTGAAACGGCACTATGATCTGTTCAACACGACCAATTTTATTTACATCATCAGTGGCGGGACGACTAAACCTGTATAAAAGATCTTTTACAATACCAAACCTAGGCTTAGTTAGATCCTCGACATCACCATAATCAAAATTAAATTCATCTTTCTGAGCTTTAATAAAAGCAGCTCTGTCACAATCAAAGTTAAAAGGACTAACTACATTACTTCCACTACTCTCTACTGACCCGGGCCTTTCTACATCTAACTCTACACTACTTAACATTAAGTCATCATCATTATCTTCAAGTAGATTAGCAGCTCTTGCTGCGGAACGAGTAGTTACAGCCACGGGACTTCATGATTAATTTATCTGACAAACCAGTGGATAGTGCTACGACAGCGGCTTTGGGATATGGGTTAAGCTTTGTGTATTAATGGTAACCTGGACTGTGTCGACATCTCAAAATCCTTTTGTTATTAGAAAAATGAATCAAAACCTATGCCCTGATGATATCAATATTTGTAAAGGTATTGTGTATGGTGCTATGAGTAAACCTTCTCCCCCTAATGTACCCGTGAGATTTCTCCAGGCTTTTAAGAAAATTAAAGAAGACGAAACAGTGAAGGTGACACAAGCAGATAAATCTAATGCAGTGGTAATAATGAATAAAAGTGACTATTTAAGTAAAATAATGACATTGCTAAATGACACTGATACTTATACGAAACTGAGGTCTGACCCTACACAGACAGTTAACTCCCATTTTAATAAACAAATTAAATCCATTTTGAAGGGCTTGGACCATTTAATTAAAGTTTACACCGCAATGCGCCTCCCTACCTTACATGTATGGTTTAGTCAAGACACATAAAATCAATAACCCTATCAGACCAATCATTAGTTCAGTGGACTCAGTTACGTATAATTTATCTAAATGGCTTGTAAAAATTCTTATTCCTTTGGTAGGAAATATTTCTAACACGAATGTTAAAAACAATGTTGATTTTATAAACAAATTGAATAGTTTAAATTTGAATTATGATTTTAATATGGTTAGTTTTGATGTTGTCTCTTTATTTACAAAAGTGCCTGTAGATGACTTACTTGAATATTTGGAAGAGGAATTAGAGCGTCATGACATTCCCCTTAAGTGTAGCAAATCTCATTAGTCCCTCATAAGGAGTTATGTATCAAAGATACGTAAATTTTGTTTCAATGGGGAATTTTTGTTTTTTGTCAAAAGTTTGGCATGGCTATGGGTAATCCCTCATCTCCTGTCCTTAGCAATATTTACATGGAATTTTTGAGACAAAACTCTTACCAAGAATTTTGCCCCAAAAAGTTATTTGGTTTAGGTACGTGGATGATATCTTCTGTATTTGGCCAGTTCACAAAAACCTCCAGGAATTCCTTAATAATCTCAATAATTTAGTCCCTTCTATAAAATTTACTGTAGAGGAAGAAAGAAATTGTAATTTGAATTTTCTTGATGTAACTGTCCATAGAAATGATAGAAATTTCACCTTTTCAGTCTTTCGAAAATCAACTAATATTGCCTCTTTTGTTCATTACTACTCCAATCACCATCAAAATGTTAAATTCTCTGTTTTTCTGGGATGTTCCTAAGGGCTTTACGTGTCTGTAGCCCGCAGTTTATTGACGCTGAAATTAAAACTATTTATGATATTGCATTGAAACTTAAATACCCAAGGACTTTTTGTAGATGTGGCATGGAAAAGAGCTAGAAAAACATTTATTCAACTAATGACAAACTTGAATTTAGTAAGCATAACATCTAAAATTACCTTATGATGAAAGGTTTTTAGATATTCCTAGAATTTTAAAGCTTTTAACATAAATGTTGTTTTCAGTAATATTAATGTCAAGAGTTTAGTAATCAAAAATTCTCCTAAAGATCTTCCAGGCTGCATATATGAAATTCCTTGCAAAAAGTGTGATAAAGTCTATTACGGACAGACCGGCAAATCTCTTTCACAGCGTCTCAAGCAACATCAATATTCTGTGAGAACTGGGCAAATATCGAATGCATTATTTGTATATGATGAGATTTAGACCATCCTATTAACTGGAGTCAAGCAAGAGCTTTAGTCCCATGTAATGACACAGTTAAAAGGAATATCATTGAATCTTGTCTTATCAAATCAAATAATAGAAATGTTCTAAATTTAAGTCGGTTGGTTTATTTAAACTTTGATGCTTTCATAATGAAAAATGTTGTAGATAAATATAAGCAACAAAATTAATATATTCAGTTTTTACATGTTTTGGACTGTAAAGATACTTTGTAATTTCGGTTAGGGTCAGAATCTGTTTAAGTTTGTGACCGTGTGATATCCGATAATCCTGGATTATCCCTTTTAATTTTTACCCTTTTGATAATTAACCATCTGTATTCCATGATCTTGTTTGTACCTGAGGCCTTCCTCTCCAATTGTACTTTAGTAGCTCCTTGACGATGTCTGAGTAAAGACGAAAGCGCTTGGATTTCTGACTATCATTTTCCGTGGTATTCGCTTATTTATGAAGTCACGTGCATCTACTGTGATTTTTTAAGCATATATATATATATATATATATATATATATTATTTATTATTATATATGTAATATAATATGATATATATATAGATATATATATAATATATATATATATATATATATATATATATATATATATATAATATATATCTATATATATATATATAATAACACTCTATGGCAGGGTAACATACTTATCCTACAATATATACGTGTATATATATATATATATTGTGATGGTTGGCTTGACCACCACACCAAACACTAAACTTTTATCAAATAGTATTCACTAAAATACCATACTAAGTCCACAAAAGGTGGAATAGTATCCAACTTCAATAAGAGTGCAAAGTCAATTCAAGGGGACAAAGAAAATACTTCAAAAATATACTTAATTTTAATACACAATCTTCAGATAGAAATAACACATGAACCTCAACAATACAATAATTAATGAGAAACACTCACTCTTAACTCCCTGCAAAAAAAGAAAACAATTACACGATTAAAGAAAGGTCATCAACACATACATACTAAAAGGGAGAGGGTCCAGAAAGGAGGAGGCAAGCGAAAAGTAAGAATATCCTAACAAATACAATCTAAATATCCCTAACAAGTTCCTCAAACGACTTTATAGGTCTCCTCTTAGAGGACAATAAACTCCACGTCTGGAGGCTTAATCTGGGTGGCAGGGAAAACTGATCCGAAACTATGGTGATGGAAGGCTTTCACAAGCTCCACTAATGACGTCAGCAGAGGATCACAGGTCGTGACCTCGATAAATAATTATAGGTATAAATATTATTACCTTGGGACAGAGAGGTCCCCTTGGCTTTTACTGAACCAAGGGCGTACACAAAATGCAGAATAAAAGGTCCTTGCTGCAGAGTAAGATATCCAGCTTCAAAACGTAGCTCTGCAATGTGGCGAGGAATAAATATAGTTCCAACAGCAATAATCGTGCCCTTCAAGGTTGGAGGCTCAGAAACACACTGAGGCAAAAACCTCCAAGCGTAAACCTCCATCCCTCGGATAACGAAGGATCGCCGCCACGTAACCAACACAACTTGAAAATATAAAACAGTCGTTAGCCAATAATAAACACCAAGATAACCACCGGTGAGGAGACAAAAAACTAATAAAGAAAGCATACCAACACTTCCATACTTAACATTAAAAATCTAAAAACTTAAATAATTTAGAAATTATGCAATAAGTTACAATATATATATAACTAGTTAACAAAATAATAATAATCTATATATATATATATTATATTCATTAAGTAAAGGGTAAATGATAATAATATATATTATATATAATATAATAGATCATAATATATATATATATATATATATTATATATATAAAATACTCTATCTATGTTAATAAGATACTTTCAGGTATGGAAACTTTTGCTGACCACCACTTCATAAGGAAAACAGGAACACGTTTTGGATGTTAGTGACAGTATGTGTACATTACTTGGAGGTAAAGAATACACTTTCTCTATTATAGACTTATGTAAGTTGGTCCATATCAATTACACTTCAAGGCACTTCTAAAGTTAGACTTTACTTTTTCATTATACTTGCAATATGAAAAAAAGGTAATTCTTACCGTCTGCTCCGCCAGTAAGTTATCAAATTTAAGTGCTTTCACTAAAAAGAGGGAAGTCCAAGGTTTCGTTTGATATATAAATCTAAGCGGCGCTAGGACTAGAAGTGGTTTAAAAATCAAAATTAAATTTGACCCACCTGAAAAAAACCAAGTCCCTCGACTTCACAACTCTCTCAAATTCCTCTTCAGACTGAGCTCTCATTTGTTCGTTTGCACGTTAAAAACATAGATTATGTCATTATTACATTATCAACTGTATTCTACGTAGCATGATGTCACCCACATTTTACTTGGGACTAGCATTTTAACAAAACTAGAATCACGTGATTTGAATACCCAATCAGGTGACAGTTTTACTAGGAAACTAACACTTTTCGACACTTTTCACACAATTTCCACCGCTAATTTTTCAGTCTTTTGAGAGCCATGGAGGCGTGTGAACCTTCAACTTCTGGTGCGGTTTCTTATTTACCATCTACTTCGACATCAATTTATGTGGATTTTCTCCCAAGGTCTTGTCTCAATTGTTATTTAAATTATAATGATTTTGTTTTGGATTATTGTGGTAACATCGAAAGAATAATAAAGTACTGCCAAGATCACGGTGTTATTAAAAGTGAGAGTAAACTATTTGCCCCACCTGTGGTTCTAAGTGCCGACTTGATATTATCAAAACAGCATTTCGGCGTGACAGAAGTCATGTTGTATTGAAAAACAAGAAGAAAGTGAAAAAAGATGTAGTTTTTACATATCCATTTTTAAGGGAACTTGGTTTGAATAGCCTCATTTAGATATAGAATCTAATTTGTTATTTGTTTATAATTATATTGGTGTTAAATTTAGTTATAAATTTGTTGAAAATGAATTAAGAATTATTCTCAAAACTATAAATGATTGGGGCTCATTCATTCGTGAGGTTATTGTGCATTGGGTATTGAGTCGTCGAAAGGATCAGTTTGTTGGATACTTGGCTCTTGCCTATTTTAAATTGCATTTTAAAGTATTGGGTCATGGGCCCCATGCATTCTTAAAGATGGCATCTCACCTTTACCCTCCAACCTAAGTAAGTACATAAAGGGTTTTAGGCTGTCTTATATTTAATATAGCTGTGTAAGGGGGGGGGGGGGGGTGGGGGGGGGGGGGGGGGTGTCGCAGGGTGGACGATCCGCTAGGTAAGGATACGGCTACTAGGTTAGGTTAGGTGGTTTGTTTAGGTTAGCTGGTGGCCTTGTCTATTGCTAATTCTACGTGTGCCATTATTCGGATGTTAAAACGGATTCTTTAATTCATTCCCCACCCAGAAACCCTGGTTTCCCACTGGGGGTCCCCCATGATTGGAAAGGTTAACAAAGGTTAAAATACTGCTCCTCCTCAAAAAAAAAGGTCAGCTTTAGATAAAGCACTAAGTAATTCATCAGAAAAAAAAAATATCAAAATTATCAGTGGCGGAGCTATTGTATAGAACTAACCCCCCACCCAAAAAAAAAAAAAAAAAAAAATTAATATCATAAGGACATGAGGCAATACAAGGATAGGAGTAGACAAGAGCAGAGCACCAACTAGCAGAAAGGGGACTTGGTAGATAAGGAGTAGTTTTGACTGAAGAAAGGGAGATATGAACCTTATACCACTTCTACCAGTTCCTGAAGCTCGCTTTTCTCTTCGGCTGAGAAAAAGTGATATGGTGTCTTCTTAAGTACGAGACCTATTTCTTTTAGTTCACTGGTCAATACAGTAACAATAGCATATATATCTGGGTTTCCACAATACCATACTAACTACCTCTTAACTAAAGTACGAGACCAATTTCTTTTAGTTCACTGGTCAATACAGTAACAACAGCATATATATCAGGGATTCCACAATACCATACAAACTACTGAGCTGGTTGTCCTTTCTTCAGAAAACGTCACGTGCAAAGGGGTACAAGATTATCCTTTCCCTGCTCGTGTACATAACTTTGAAGTTAATATTTCCTGGTATGAGATCAATACCTGTCATAATCTCCAGGGTTCCTCTCACCTAAGGTGAAAGTTTCCTTGTGAAAGATGGTTTGCATTCTTGTTGGATCAAATCCCACTTGGAACCAACTCTGTAAATTGTCCTGTTGCCAATGGAAAGTGTTGCTTCTTGAGTCGGTGGGTTTCTCTCCACCAATTTACACTTGATAATGATCCGATAAATTAATCTTGAGTTACAGGTAAACAAGTTATCAATTATTTTACTACTAAATAATAGGCATCTAATTTGTTTTTTATACGCTAGTTATTCTGGTTGGAGACCCTTTATGAGACTATACTCTGTTTTTTTCCATCTGTCCACCCGCCTGTGGTGTTTGCATATGGTAATACTGCGTCCCGGGCTTTAGTCACATTCAACAATAATAACAATATCCTATTTCGAATATTAACGTGTAATTCGCATACAGTAAATTATTAAAACACTTTTCAGTTGCAGATGTACACCCAGATATCATTTTATTTACCTAAAACTTACACAAAGCGTAACTATTTACAGCCTGGGACGCAGTGTTACCATGCGAAAACACCGCAGGTGGATGGACAGATGGAAAAAAACAGAGTATAGTAAATGATAGTTATTGTTTGTAGTGGATGAAAAATTTGCTTGGGGCTCCTTTAGTTTTGCTAGTTGTGTGCTGTGATATCCATTACTCATTTTTGGGTGTTGTTTTATAATGTGTTCAGGATTCATAGAAAAGGTTGTTTTAAAAGAGTTACGCTTGGCTATCATTTTTGTGTATTGAAGGTGCAGAGATCCTTATTCTACTAAAGTTGCTGCTCAAGAAATTGTTTAGACTGAAACCGTGATCTTACAGTTTTGAAAGGAAAGGCCTTCATGCTTATAGCCAGTGTTGATTTCATTTGAGTTTGAGAAGTCATTTGTAGTGCTTTTTCAGATTTGATTCTGGGATTTTTAAAGCTATTTTTATTCCATTGGTTTTAAATGTTGTGTACTAGCTTGGTAGAAAGTTAGGAAAATGGCTCTGAGAGAGAGAAAAGATGGGTCTGATTGTCTGTTCATTAATTTCATCCCATTATAAGGAATATTCCATTATCCGTTGTAGAAAAATCCAAAGGCAAAACACTAGATAACGAAAAAACTCTGCTCCTTGAGGACTTATTCTTTTTTAGCCAATGTTCTTGAGAAGTCTGCAATATCTCACATTTGACCCTCACAGGCCCAGTGAGTTGAATAGTGAATGTCAAAGACTGGTTTACAGGTGTGGTTTTATTAAAGTATATGTTGGATGTATACTGATTATTGTTTTGATTAATGAGGTTAAAGTATGAGTAATGGCAAGATTTCTGGGATCCTTATCCCACTCAATGGCTTCTCAAGTTTCTTATCCCACAAAAGGAACTGCAGTTTCCATCAGGAGTAGTGGCAAGATTTGTTTCCATCAGTAGTGGCAAGATTTCTAGGATCCTTATCCCACTCAATAACTTCTCAAGTGTTGATTCCCACCGCAGGTGCTGCAATTTCCTTTGGGCTCTTCTTTAGTTTTGCTTTATATCTTTCATATTCCTGCTTTATACCTTTCATGTTCCTAAAATGGTGTTAATGAACTCTTGAGATGGGTTGTTTCTGCCCTTCACGGAATCTTACCTTCCCATCGTGAGGTGCCTTGTACCTCCATATATTAAATTGACATGAGTGACTCTTCATATTTTTTTATAGCAATGGTAATTTTTTAAACAAAAATAATTTAAATTTTAGTGAATCAACTTGTGTAAATGTAATGAATTGTAAACTGAGCATGTATATATGTTACATGCTCGTGCATGTCTTGTATAATACACATTTTGTATTCACTGCAAATAAACATTACAGTTTAGGTGAACTTGTGGCATGTAAAAGTTTAATGAGAAATTTTTCTTTTCCTCAAGTCATAATTTATTTGATGAATGAAGTCAGTGTTTGGATTAATTTGTTTCACTCGACAGACTTGATGGTCTTTATCTAGAAAATTGGAACATCTACCTTCAATCCTTTTACAGGAATAACACTTTTTGGATACTAGAATGATTCTACTCTACTCATCCCTTGTGAGTATACCAGTGCCATGCTTTTGAGATTTTATATTTTGTTGTGAAGATTCAATATAAAAGCCATGTCTATAATCTGCGTTTTTATTGTTCATTATTAACTAAACTTTTGTGTTAAAAATAGTTTTTGCAATAGAACGTAGTTTTCTCTAAATTACTATTTAGATAATTATTTTATATTTCAAAGCTTAAATTATTTTACATAACTGTCAAATTCCCTAATATTTCACAAGACTACGTAAGAGATGCTTAGTAGATTTCCTCTTGCAGGTATGCAGGCAACTAGTGTGTACTGTGTGGTACTTCTGCGGGCCCCTTTTTGGGGGTGTGGGGGGGGTGGGGCGGGGGTTGCATTTTACTATTTTCACTGTTGCATTGATTATCAAAAGTAATAAAAAAAGGAAGTAAGATGACACTAACAGAAAGATATTAACAAAAGGCTAGAGGCAAGAATAAGATGGAGTGAGCGAGCTGAATAGAGGAAAAAGGATGAAGCAGAAAAGCAACCAGAGTTGAGCGAGAAGTATGAAGCAGAAAAGCAGGAATTGAGCAGGAGGTATGGAGCGGAAGAATTGAGCAGGAGGTATGGAGCAGATGAGCAAGAATTATTGAGCAGGAGGTATGGAGCAGAAGAACAAGAACTGAGCAAGAGGCATGGAGCAGATAAGCAAGAAAGCAACCAGAATTAAGTAGGAAATCGTCAAAAGCTGTGAGGGAGAAGGCAGTTTAAAGTTTCCACTAAAGGGCAGAACGTGGTGGGCAAGTATTACTGCTATTTATAATAATGAAGGTATCATTATGCTTTTGTATTTATATTCTTTCCTTCCGTTCAGCTACATATCCTGAAACTCCAGCAAGTTTAATCCTCTGATAACCACAAAGGGTGTTTTGAACAGATTTGGAACCTAGCCTGTCCTTGCTGCATCTGTTCCACTCCTAAATTACCCTTTTTCATGCCGAGGTAAATACTCATGGCCTAGTTATGCGAGTAAGAACTTGAGGTGGTATGTGCTCAGCTTAGTCTAACAATAACAGCGTACGAGGAGTGGTGCTCATGATGACAAGTCATGAGAATGGTTAATCAAAAATTCAGTCTGGAATTAAGCAAATAATATACGTAATCAAAGTGGAATGTGGCAAGCTATAATGAAGGTATACAGATATTTTTGCTATATTTCATCCATTGTTTGTCATTTGCTTGTTTATATATTCTCTAGAATGTAATCTTACTGTATACTGGAACAATCTTGATCAAAATGCTATATGGTGTCATTAGTAAAACTGCGAAGAAAATATTTAAGTATTGCTAATTAATCGGATAGAATTGAATACAGAACTTAGACCAAAGGCCAAGCACTGGGTTCTGCGAGGTCATTCAGCGCTGAAAGGGAAATTGACGACAAAAGGTTTGAAAGGTGTAACATGAGGAAAACCTCAAAGCAGTTGCACCATGAATCAGTTATCAGGAGAGGGTGGAAAACAGTCAAGGGGTTGCAGGTAGGGGCCAAAGGCAAGCTGCAAAGAACCTTAAGTAGTACCTACAGTGCACCTCATGAGGTGCAGTGATGGCACTACCCTCCTATGGGCATTGCTAAATAAGTCTTGCAGTACACAAGGTGTTTTGAATAGTTAACCATGTGTAAAAGACATTTCATATTCTCGCATGGCGACAGGAAAGACTAGTAATTATTAAGAACTTGGTATTTCAATTGCCCTACTCTTGGTACCATCAAACTGTCTTTCCTGCCGTCCAGTCTTTAAAGATGGGTAGTTTGCTAACTCCTCCTCCTTCCATATGCTTTACTCGAGCGAAAACGGCGACGAGGAGCGAGGCAGCCCGGCCGTCAGGCAGACTCAGAGAGCGACTCGTAGAGAGAGACACAGAGAGAAGAGAGCAGAGACCTCACTCACCTGGGAAGGTTCCTACAATTTTGATTCGTCCGACATGCCTGTCTTAGGCTAAAGGCTTTTATTGGGATCCCTGGTCTACGTCACCCTCTTGTGAACATCTGCCAAAATCCATCTGCAACGCCTTTGTGCATGGTTCGACAATGGTGAGTACCAAGAATATATAGGGCTTATTTTTAAGGTTATCATTGCGAACTCTCATTGCCTTGTGTTGCCTATTCAAGTTTTCCTGTCTGTCATTTTTTCTTATGAAGATTTGTTATAGTTTTTTGTGGTCAATATGTTTTATACATCGTATTCTCTTGTCCTTTCAGGTGATTTAGCTCTCGGACTAGTAACTCTAGCTTATTCATAAATTCACCTTGTTAACACTTGGGTAAGAGAATCGTCTAATACATTAATGTTTCGAGTGGTTATATTTATGACGGATTGTCTCCCAAATTACGACCGAGCAAATCTATATTAGGTTTACCGTTCATTTCAGGATGGTGTTTGGTTTCGGTGTATCGGCCCTTTTATTTCCTTCCTGATACTAATGTAAACCTCAGTTGCTCAATTGTAAGGTAATTTTAAGTGGGTTATTATTCCTATGGGTATATTTTTCTACATAAATGACCATGACTTTTAGATACTAATCTTCCTGAATATTTCTTTACAGACAGCGAGCGAAGCAGAACGAAGGAAACGCCCTACGATCTACGTGAATTGCCTTGTTCTCCTACCAGTTGTTTATAACTACGGTACTACGTCATTTTAAAGGCTTATTTATGTAATAAATATCATTATTTAATTACATTTTTCCTTCCAACCTTTATTTCAAACCACAGATTTATATGGTGTTCTGCTTATGGCGCCCAACGTGGGGCAACACGAAGAAAGGTGCTTAATGATGGTGCAGATGATCCAGTAGAGAATTGACCACGACTGGGGCTCCCAATAGTCTCTCATATTTCTATTTGTAGGACATTGACATTTTCCTTTCCAGGATATTAACATTTTATTGGTATAAATATAATTTTTCTTTCCAGAAAATTAACATTTTATTGGTTTGCATTTGTTATACTTTTGTTATAATGGCTAACTTACAGGTACTTATCGGACAACGAAAAGTCATTCGGAGAAAAGTCACCGAACAATTCAATAGGTCTGACACCTATTCTGCCCTTACACAAGAAGAAAGTTAGCTATTAAAGGTCTTCTTGTTAATTATAGAAACAAGTTGTCAGAGCTAGATGATCAAATCCTCTTGAAGAAATTTCCTGACATATCTGATGAAGCAGAGTTAGAGCCAGAATTAACAAGTTGCCAGGATTATCTAGACAAAATTGAGCATTGTCTACCATTACTTGATATTTCAAGGAGGAAAAATGATTCTAATAATATTCCCGACGTGGCCCGCAGTTTACTGAAACAGCCAACAGCTCCTCTTCCTAAGTTTACAAGCAAAGAAGGAGAAGATTTCTTGAAATTTATAGCAGAGTTTGAGGCTACAACTAATGCATTTCAGTATCCAGACGAGAGATTTACTTTTATTGCTGAGCAACAGGTAGACGGTCGAGCAAAGACTTTATTAAGTTCTCTGGAAGCTGATAAACAGCGTTATGTAGATGCCAAAGAACTATTGATTTCCGCCTTTGCTTCTAAGGAGGATTTGTAAAAACAATGCAATTAGGAAAATTACGGAGTTAAGTCTAAGAGAGAGTGATGATCCCTTCACATTTATTTCCATCCTCCGATCAGTATGCGAAGCAGTCAAGACTTTTAACATTGGAGCGGATGAATTTGTCAGATATTTTGCTTGGCACGGCTTAAATGGTCGCTTTCAGCGTCATCTTATTAATATTGCAGGAAAGACTCATCCTTCCTTAAATGACATTATTTCACATTTCTTTGCAGCTTGCGAAAGGTACGAAAGTGACGGGAAAGGTGTTGAAAGCTTGAAGTGTAAAGCTTCGCCTGTCAAGACATTAACACTCCCTCTTCGTAAAGAGAGAACTACCAGCATGGCTGCGGAAGCAGTAACATATGATAAAGACAGGTCTTCGCCTCAATGTTCCTTGTGTTCTGCGGTTGGAAATACTGATAAATTTCACTTTATTCATAAGTGCCCTAATTTTCTTTCTCCTACAGATAAAGTGCATATTTTAAAATCTAGAAATGGATGTGTAAAATGCGGCCAGTTTAACCATGTTTCCGGTAAGTGCCGTTTTAAATTCAAGAGACGCTGTCAAATTGTAACAGCTGGCATATGACTTACCTGTGTGATAGGAGTCCTTCACCAGGCAGAAACTCTAATAATATTAATAACGGCAAATCCAAGGTGGAAACTTCTCCTCAAATAAGCAGCGGTGTTGCCGTCCTTCCTACTTGTCATGGTGATTCCATTTTACCCACCTTTTCACTTAAAGTTGGGGGGACTGTTTACAGAGGACTGAAGGACAGTGGTTCGCAGAGCACGTTTGTCACTAAGAAATTGGCGGAGGAGAATAATCTTAAAATCATTAACTCTAAAGTAAAGCTAACAGTTAATGGGTTTAATGGCAACAAGGAGTATTTTACTGAAATTGTTGAAGTTCCTGTTACGATCGGAGATAAATCCTTTATAATTTATTGCTTTGTTGTACCAAACATTAATGTAGCATTGAAATTACCTCTGCTTGGTAGATTAGTTGATAAATTCAGGCACAAGGTGTTAAACTAGCTGATCAATTCCTTCATAAATTTTCTCATGAAATTGATAATGTTCAGCTCATTTTAGGTACAGACTTCGCTTATTGTATTGCAGGTACAGATACAGTTTTTGGAGGAATAAATTCATCGATGTATACTGAGTGTCATGCAGGTATTTTGCTGTCTGGTAGCATTGATTTAATGATTAAGAATATTGATAATTTAGCTGATACGAGAGTGCAAACCTCGGCTGTTAGTAACCCATTTGAGTGTAGTTCTGCTATTCATATCCAGAGTAGTTCCTTAATGATTAAGAATATTGATAATTTAGCTGATACGAGAGTGCAAACCTCGGCTGTTAGTAACCCATTTGAGTGTAGTTCTGCTATTCATATCCAGAGTAGTTCCTTTTTGCTGAACTCTAAAGTTGATATTTTTGCCGATGATGACATTAATACTAACTTTGAAGTAAACTGTTCATTTTCTGTAATAAATGAAAGAGGTATGCTTATGGAGAAACCACTGCAACAGGCCACTGATCAACTTCTAGAATCTGAATGTAATTATTACTTAAATTACGATCAGAATTTCTACAATGATGAAAGTATTGAACTTAACAACCAGTTGGTCGAATTTACCATCAAAACCCTTCGTCGTAGGGAGTCTGATGGACGTATTATCGTTCCCGTGTTGTGGAATGGGAAAGTTTCTCATTTACTTTCAAAGAATGAAAATCTATCTAAGTTGATATTAAGGTCTAATCTCAAGAGACTTAAACGACATCCAGAACGTTTGCAGCTCGTTGACCAAACAATTAAGGAGCAATTGAAGGCAGGCATAATTGAACCCATTTATGATTTAGAGGTGTTCAAAAGTGAGAACCCTCAACATTCTTTTTTACCACACATGCCTATCTTTAAACTGGATAAGGATAGTACCAAATGTAGGATTGTATTTTTGTCCAACCTTAGGGATTCTTCTAATAGTATATCTTTGTCACATAACCAGTGCATGTATTCAGGGCCTACGTTAAACCAAAAATTGTCCTCTTCCTTTTTACAGCTTAGATTTGACCAAAAGTTACTCATATTTGACCTTAAGAAAGCCTTTAATATGTTATCCTTAACAGAAACTGATCAGTCTAAGTTGTTATTTTTTTGGTACAAAAATGTGAGTCAAGGTGATTTTTCCTTATTGGCTTTAAGAATGTAAGATTACCTTTTGGCCTTAGATGTAGTCCCTTTTTATTAATGATTTCATTATATTACATACTTGTGTTACAACCTTCAGAGGATTCTCGAATAGCAAATTTAAAGAAATCTATCTATTCCATGATTTATATGGACAATGGGGCTATTACTGCCAATACGTCAGACCTTACCTTACCTTACAGACCTTACATCTTGTTCGGGTTGCCCCAGGTCCCTCAGTGTGAGGCACCTCTAATGTCTACCAGAGAGTTGCTAGTACATCTTCCGGTATATTTTGCATCTTCCAATCTTGGATGGTCTGGGATGCAGTTTAGATATTTGTCGAGCTTATTCTTAAACACATCTACGCTCACTCCTGATATTATTCCTTATTCCTCAGATGAGCTGGCAACGCATTGAATAGACGCTGCATTATCGATGCTGGTGCGTAGTGGATTAATGTCCTGTGTGCTTTCCTTATTTTTCCTGGTATATTTTTGGGCACTATTAATCTACCTCTGCTTGCTCTTTCTGATATTTTTAGTTCCATGATATTTTCTGCTATTCCTTCTATCTGTTTCCATGCCTGAATTATCATGTAGCGTTCTCTTCTCCTTTCCAGACTATATAATTTTAAGAATTGTAGTCTTTCCCAGTAGTCTAGGTCCTTAACTTCTTCTATTCTAGCTGTAAAGGACCTTTGTACACTCTCTATTTGTGCAATATCCTTTTGATAGTGTGGGTACCATATCATATTGCAATATTCAAGTGGACTACGAACATATGTTTTATAAAGCATAATCATGTGTTCAGCTTTTCTTGTTTTGAAGTGCCGTAACAACATTCCCATTTTTGCTTTACATTTTGCCAACAGAGTTGCTATTTGATCATTGCATAACATGTTCCTATTCATCATCACACCAAGGTCTTTAACTGCTTCCTTATTTGTGATGGTCTCATTATTAGGTCCCTTATATGCATAGCTTTCTTTCTCTGTCTCCATAATTTATTGATTCAAATTTATCAGAGTTAAATACCATCCTATTTACCTCTGCCCAATCATATACTTTGTTAAGGTCTCTTTGTAGAGCGTTCCTATCTTCATCACAAGTAATTTCTCTACTTATTCTTGTGTCATCTGCGAAACTACTCACTACCGAATCCTTAACATTATTGTCTATGTCTTCAATCATAATAACAAACAGTATTGCAGCTAACACCGTACCTTGCGGCACACCGGATATTACCTTGGCTTCATCCGATTTCTCGTCGTTTGCAATAACTATCTGTTTTCTGTTGTGTAAAAATTCTTTTAACCATCTTCCTACTTTATCCACGATATTGTGTTTTCTAATTTTCTTCGCTAAATATATTATGGTCTACTTTATCAAAAGCTTTTGCAAAGTCTAAATAAACCACATCTGTTTCATTTCCGCTTTTCATATTTTTGAATATGTTTTCAACGGTGGACTAACAGTTGGGTTTGTGTACTTTTTCCGGGTACGAAACCATGTCGCCCTTTATTAAACAAATTATTTTTTATTAAATGTTTCATAATATTTTTCTTCATTACCCTTTCATACACTTTCATTATATGTGATGTTAGACCTCACAGGCCTATAATTTACTTGCCTCTAGTCTTGATCCACTTTTGAAAGTAGGGGTAATATACGCTAATTTGTGCTCATCATATATCTTGCCTGTATCTACACTTTGTCTTAATAATATTGCAAGTGGCTTTGCGATAGAATGAACTACTTTCTTTAACAAAATAGCAGGAATTCATCAGGCCCTGCAGCAGCTCCATTTTTAATTTCATTAATAGCCTGCACAATATCAGCTTCATTAATATCTATGTCATCTAAATATTCACTATTTTCATCCCTTACTTCTATATCATTATCTTCATTATCTATTCTAGGGGTGAATTCTCTCTTATATCGTTCTGCCAGTATGTTGCAAATTTCCTTTTTTTCATTCGTTAATCTCCCTTCAATTCTCAGAGGGCCTATTTCTATTCTTCTTTTATTCATCTTCTTCGCATATGAGTATAATAGTTTGGGGTTTTGCTTGATATTTAATAGGGTTTTTTCTTCCAAGTCCCGTTTTTCATTTTCTTTTGATTGTATAATCTTTTGTTCTGCATTTTTCTATCTTACTTTTTAGTTCTATAACTTTCCATGCATTTTTTTCTTTTGCAAGACCTTTTTTCCACTTTCTGATTTTCTGGAACAAGATTCTTCTGTCTCTTGGTAATGCATAATGATGTTTACTTTTCTTCTTCGTAATATATTTTTCCACTATTATCTCCAATATATAATATCTCCGTATTTACCCTTATGTCATCACTTACGAAAATGTTATCCCAATCTTTGTTTAATTCTTCATTAATTTCTGACCATTTTATATTTTTTACTGTAGAAGTTGTATTTTCCATATCCTTCCCACTTTTTCATTTCTTGCTTATCTCTATTTTCACTTGCTTTGGAATGAACTGTTAATTCTATGACATTATGGTCTGAAATACTCGCATTATAAACTATTATTTCTTTAACATAATTCATCTCGTTCACAAATACTAGGTCTAAAGTATTTTCCTTCCTTTCTTGTTGGCAGGTGATTTATTTGTTGAATGTTGTATTCTAGTAGCATATCTAATAGCTTTTCAAATTGCCTCTTATCTTCTGCACTACTATTACCTCTCTTTTTTTATATGTATAAGTACAACCACAATCTCCTATTCGTTCTTTCCATTCTACGAAAGGAAAGTTGAAGTCACCAGATAGGAGAATAGTCCAGTCCTTGTGATTTCTACATATATCATCCAATTTTTCAATTATTAAGTCAAACTCTTTAGTATTAGGAGGTCTATATATTACTATGTTCATCAATTTTTCAGATTCAAATTCTACCGCTATTAGTTCACATTCTGAGTTACTATATTTCTCATATATTTTTCCTTGTTTTTTTGTCTTTCCCAATATATTGCGGTTCCCCCTTGATTCCTATTTTTTCTATCTGATCTATAAGTTTGGAACCCTTTTATTTGATCATCATTCCCAGTCTCTTGGGAATACCAGGTTTCACTTATATTCATTATATCTATTTTCTTTTCATTTTGGGTTAGTTCTTCTAAGTACTCTATTTTTCTTTTTGAGTTACTCGTAACTAAACCCTGCGCATTCATCACTATGATGGTTTGCGTGTTTTCTCCTTCATTTAATACTGATAGTAATAAGGATTTTCCCATGTCTCTTTCCTGTTCTGGTATGTTGTTCTTTTTTTTCATTTCAGAAATTCTGACATTAAAAATCCAACTTTTCCATAATATTTGATCTTCCTTCATCATAATTATTCATTTTGTGTCTGAATCTGCAATTTTCTCCGTTTCTGCAATATCCTCTTGCATAATAAATACAGTTATTATCTCTTGAGTAGAATTTCGGAGCTGATGCTTTGTTTGAAATTCTTTGCTGACACCTCTGCATATCTCATTGGTGGTTTGCTTTTCTCTTTTACCTGATATTCTTGATTTCTCTCTTTATTTGTTTCTTTCTTATTTTGGATTTTATTACTTGGTTGGTTATTTATTTGATTATGATTCATGGCTACAGGGTGATATATTTGCATTTTTTGTCGAACTTACATCCTTTTTCCTTCTTTTAGGTTTTTACATATTTTTGGATGCAGATCTCTGCAATCATCCCCATATCCATCTAAGTATGCACATTTACCATATATTTCATAGTTTTGACATATCTTAGGATGTTTGTAGTAACATCTTTCTCCAAATCTGCAATTCCCTCTTTTCAAAAGGTTGCAGATTTTGTCTTTCTTGTCTATTTTTTCCTCTTTCCCGTCATTGTATAGATCTGGGTAGAGCCTCTTCGGGATTTGCTTTTCTGTTGTCATATCGTAATTTATTTCTTCGTTAGGTATGCTTGCTTTATTGCCTCATATGTAGTATCAATGAGTATCTCTGCATCCATACTTTTATCTTGTTCTTTGTTTTCCTTATTTTTTTCTGTCAGTTTCATTTTTGTTTACTTCTCTTCGTTTTCCTCTTCTTCTTTTTCTTCTTCTTCTTCCTCTTCTTCTTCTTCTTTCATCCTCAACTATTTGTACATTCAATCTTGATTTAATAACATTGTCTATCCATGATAGACATGTTGAACAAAAAATTCTTGTATCTTTTCTCAAATCTTGTATTACCTCAGCACACTGTGGATGGGTCGGAATGTTGCATGCAGCACATTTTCTGATTAGGTTTTGTGGATTGACTATGCTATACCAAACCTTACACAGTTTGCATGCTTTTGGCATTCTTTTTCCTAATGCATCAATTAGTATATTCACAAGATTCACCTTATTCATTTTCTTTGTCGGAATATGTTGGTTTATGTATATTTTCTTTATGAGTCTTTCTTGACCACTTGGATTTTATTTGGAACTTCTTCAATTATTTTCAAGATGTTTTCATTAGATTTGTTCCAGTTTGAAGGATTATATCCTTCTAATATATCTATGAATGCTTTTGTATCTTTTTGGTTAGGACTGTTGCTGATTTCATAGATGAGAAATGCCAGTTCCCTTCCTGCTACCTCATCGTATTGCGAATCTGCTAAACACGCCAAATTACGCCACCTTTTCCCGCAGTTGGAACTTACTGCCATCTTGTTCTGATTTATAGTATTACACTTGATAAACTAACTTAGAAGACGCTTTATCCTACTATTTTCACACTAATCTTATCACCGATAGTTCACGAACACTTCTAGATATTTCTCAAATTCTAGTCGTATGTTAAACTTGTGATATCTGTTGATTATTGTGACTTCACGCGGGTACGTCTCACCAAGCAAGATGGCTACTACGAGAGAGAGGAGATAGAGTGGTCGTATAAACAGCTTTCGAATATATTTAATCCCTATAAATTTGACGTTCAGCAGGTTGTAACTAATGACTCAATTTTACAGGATGAAGTGGACCGCGAAGCCGAGGCAGCTACGCCTTTACGTAACAAGTTGTTTGGTTTAAACTGGGACCGATGTTCCGACGAAATTTTCACTAAACCAATTTTTCTTGATCCCAATGCTAATACTAAAAGGTCTCTTTTACAAACAATTGCTTCACAGTTTGACCTGTTTGGTTTTAATATGCCATTGTTTAACCGCTGTAGATTGTTCATGCATAAATTACAGCGTCAAAAGAATTTACATTGGGATCAACCATTAACGCAAGAATGCAGAGAGAATGGATTAATATTTGCAGGCAAACCAACAGAGCTCCTCCTTTAAAAATTGCTAGGTGTGTTGGTCCACGAGATGGCAGTTATGATATTATATTTTTTTCAGATGCAAGTAAGGACATATTTGGTTGTGTACTCTATTTACAGCATATTGAATCCAATCGCTTATGCTTTATACATGCCAAACCGACTTGTAAATAAGCAACTCAAGAGTAATCCATGCCCTCTCTGGAACTTAACGCAATACATTTAAGTGTTGAGTGTGCTCTTGATATTTACAAAGATTTGTCTGGATCTGCTTGCTTAAAACCCTTGCAGGTTAATAATATTTACGTATATACTGATTCTCTGTGTGCCTTACATTGGCTGAACTCTGCTGCTTTGAAATTGGACAAATTAAATAAACATTCTCCATTTGGTCGTAAACAGACTTCATAATATACAAAGAATGTGTGAAACTGTTCCTATAAAATTTTGCTTTATTTCAGGAAAAAACAATCCTGCGGACATAATCACCAGATGTGTGTCATAAAACCAGTTGCAAAATTCTTGTTTTTTTCAGGACAGATTTAAGTATAAATGAAGTTCCAGAATTGTCAACTACTATACCAGCATTTGAGATGCCCGCTGAGGTTCAAGCAACTCCTTCCACAGCTCGGGTTATTGAAGTTGCTAACAATCTGATTGATATTAATAATTATTCCAATTTCAGGAAACTTGTATTGATTTTTCGCAGAATTTTCTTAGTGGTGCACAAGTGGAAGAACTGAAAGCGAAAATTGCTTGCTCACCAGTCGCCAATTACTTTGCCCAGGCTATAAATTACTTGTTAAACACTGAACAAAGGAAGCATTATCCTGAGGTATATTCTTACCTACAGCATGGTCTTAATTCCAGAAAAGACATTGTTCCTCCTATTATAACGCAACTTAATTTATTTTTAGATTCACAGGGTCTTCTGAGAGTTAAGAGTAAATTCAAAAAATGGAATTTGCTTAGTGGAAATTACCCATTTATTATTGCACCCAGACAGTCATTTGACCAAACTAATTATTTGGGATGCACACCTCAAATTATTACATTCAGGATGTTATTCTGTATTAACGGAGCTCAGAAAGCATTATTACATCCCTAAACATTTCTCAGTTGTGAAAAAGGCTCTTAAACAGTGTGTTCATTGTCGTAGGTTTAATAATCGTTATATAAGGTTAAATCAGAACTTTTACAGAGACTTCAGAGCAGATCCTCCTACGGTTCCTTTTTCTAACATATTTATGGATTATTTAGGACCCTTCAATACGAAGGATGGAAAAGAGACCCGTAAGGTTTGGTTACTATGTATCACCTGTACTTGGTCTAGGGCAGTTAACCTCAAAATTTGTAGGAGTTTGAATGTTGCAGAATTTTTAAGAGCATTTCAGCTACACTGCTTTGAGTACGGGATTCCTCAACTTTGTATTAGTGATCTTGGAACTCAGTTGGTGGCAGGAGCTAATACCATAACTTCCTTCATTAGTGACCCTCAGACGCAATTATATTTTGGGAGGAAAATAATGTAAAACCTCTCTCCTTTCAGCAATATTTCAAAGGCTGCAGTCAATTGGGATCATTAGTAGAAGTCTGTGTAAAAATGGTAAAAAGATTAATGTTTGGAGCAATTAAGAATTTTGTATTGACGTTTGTAGACTTTGAATTTCTTGTCTGTAATATTGTGCATCTCATTAATCGACGACCTATAGCCTTCAAAGAAGCTGTTCGTGCTGAGACTGACCACGTGCCCGAACCAATTACGCCGGAACAGCTCGTGCGAGGCTATGAATTGACTTCTCTAAACCTTATCCCTAATCTTCAACCTCTTTCAGTTGAAGATCCAGAATTTGACCCTGATAATCCAGCTATTTCTCAGAATTACCTAAAGTTGTGTAAAATAGGCAGACATTAATAGAGACCTATCATAATGAATTTCTAGGTACTCTTGATTCAAGCAGTTGACAGAAAGGGGCGGTATCGTCCCGTTACTCATAAATTACTAAAGGTTGGCGATGTTGTATTAATTAAGGAGAACATACCAAAAGGAATAATTATCCTCTAGGCATAAATTCTAGAAGTTTTTAAGAAAAAAATGATTTGGGTGAAGTTACCCATGCTGTTATTAAGAAGGGAAAAAACAGGCCAGACATCAAGGTTGCATGTAAATAATATTATTCCAATACTAGAAAACACAGGAAGTACTAATTCAGTTACTCCTGATATTTGTAATTCTGTTACTTCGTCCTTAAGGCCCAAAAGAAAGGCTGCTATATTAAGCCAAGAAAGGACAAGACAGATGCTTTAATCTTTATTCAGTATTTGTATTTTCTTGTATTTAATTTAATTATTTTTACATTCCTTAAATGTATTTTTTCTTACAATTGTCCAGTTACATATGTTTCAGGATGGAATTTTTTCATTTCTGAAAAAATTTCCATCTTCGCCCCTGGACTGTAAAAGACATTTCATATTCTCGCATGGCGACAGGAAAGACTAGTAATTATTAAGAACTTGGTATTTCAATTGCCCTACTCTTGGTACCATCAAACTGTCTTTCCTGCCGTCCAGTCTTTAAAGAGGTAGTTTGCTAACTCCTCCTCCTTCCATATGCTTTACTCGAGCGAAAACGGCGACGAGGAGCGAGGCAGCCCGGCCGTCAGGCAGACTCAGAGAGCGACTCGTAGAGAGAGACACAGAGAGAAGAGAGCAGAGACCTCACTCACCTGGGAAGGTTCCTACAATTTTGATTCGTCCGACATGCCTGTCTTAGGCTAAAGGCTTTTATTGGGATCCCTGGTCTACGTCACCCTCTTGTGAACATCTGCCAAAATCCATCTGCAACGCCTTTGTGCATGGTTCGACAATGGTGAGTACCAAGAATATATAGGGCTTATTTTTAAGGTTATCATTGCGAACTCTCATTGCCTTGTGTTGCCTATTCAAGTTTTCCTGTCTGTCATTTTTTCTTATGAAGATTTGTTATAGTTTTTTGTGGTCAATATGTTTTATACATCGTATTCTCTTGTCCTTTCAGGTGATTTAGCTCTCGGACTAGTAACTCTAGCTTATTCATAAATTCACCTTGTTAACACTTGGGTAAGAGAATCGTCTAATACATTAATGTTTCGAGTGGTTATATTTATGACGGATTGTCTCCCAAATTACGACCGAGCAAATCTATATTAGGTTTACTGTTCATTTCAGGATGGTGTTTGGTTTCGGTGTATCGGCCCTTTTATTTCCTTCCTGATACTAATGTAAACCTCAGTTGCTCAATTGTAAGGTAATTTTAAGTGTTATTATTCCTATGGGTATATTTTTCTACATAAATGACCATGACTTTTAGATACTAATCTTCCTGAATATTTCTTTACAGACAGCGAGCGAAGCAGAACGAAGGAAACGCCCTACGATCTACGTGAATTGCCTTGTTCTCCTACCAGTTGTTTATAACTACGGTACTACGTCATTTTAAAGGCTTATTTATGTAATAAATATCATTATTTAATTAAATTTTTCCTTCCAACCTTTATTTCAAACCACAGATTTATATGGTGTTCTGCTTACCATGAAATGGTTACTGTTTTCTGTTCAGAATGAACCAGGAATGGGGAGGTGCCAGGGCAACTTCAATCAGCTTCAATTCAGCTCAGGTTGCCAGATTGGCCTTTTCATGGCCAAATTTTGCTTCTTTAAACTTTGTGGCCATGAAAAATCAGTTTGGCCACTTATGCAAATGCTACAAATGCACAACAGCAAACAATCCCCTTTACGACTCGACTGCAAGCGCCTTAGTGGCGTGGTTGGTATGGTGTTGGCGTTCCACCTCAGTGGTCGCGGGTTCGATTCTCGGCCATTCCATTGAGGAGTGAGAGATGTGTATTTCTGGTAAAGCCGTTGGTCCCGTTGCTGAATAACCACTGGTTCCGTGCAACGTAAAAGCACCATACAAACAAACGACTCGACTGCAGAAAGAGAAGAACAAGACATTCTATATCTAGAAGTGCTAACGCCTCGGTGCTGTGGTCGGTTTGGTCTTGGCCTGACACCTTGGTGGCTGCGAGTTCAATTCTCGGGCATTCCATTGAGGGGTCAGAGATGTGTATTTCTGGTGATAAAAGTTCACTCTCGACGTGGTTCGGAAGTCAAGTAAAGCCGTTGGTCCCGTTGCTGAATAACCACTGGTTCCATGCAACGTAAAATTACCATACAAACAAACGAACACATCTTGAAATTCTGTCAATTTAATAGCTGTTTCCCTGTAATTATTTTAGGCTTAATTTAAAGTATTTTTTGGTGACGTAATCGAACGTATATAGGCATAATTTACGATACACAGCTAATTGTTGGTGTATGCTAATTCGTACACAATTCAATCATTTTATATTTTGGTCAATTACTTTTCCAACGTGGTCATTTTCGGCTATATTTTAATTAAATTTTGGCCATGAGCTGTTGTGCTCATCTGGCTACCGTACCGTGATTCAGCTCACTCTCTTTTTGAGTGTCGTTGCGAGTAAGATGTGGTTATAACATCTTCCCAGAAGGCCCAGAACACAATAGGCCTATTTTTTTTAATAGGACAGATGGAACAAAGAGGGCTGGACCAATCTTTAAAAAAAAATAACAAAGTGAATCATATGCCATGGAACAGTATCCAAAAGGGGTTCCATGACTTCTTAACGTTCCGACCGGATACAATTCTACCAGGGCCTAAATGCATTAACGCCAGAGACTGGTTTCTAGGCTCAAAGGTTTGTGCTTCCGTGATCGACTCCAATCAGCTTGAAAACAAGGCTTAAAAGAGGTTTCGAACCCAACGGTTGAACCTCAGCCATTCCGAACAAGGTAAGCCGTTCATTGGTTGTTTTTGACTGAACGAGGACTTACCAACTTCCAATATTTCATATTTATTTATAGAATAACAGTGTGGTCTACATTTAGTTGGTCTTATGCGAGCACGGGCTCTTGTTCCTGGAGCAGCCCGTAACAGACGTAGACTAGGCCTTTTACCAGAGTATGGCCACAAATAAATAAGTTAATCTCATACAAGTTAGTTAGACCGGTCTTGGGGTGTTTCTGGGGATCAAATGGACTTTTCCTTCAAACAGAAAATAACGCAGCCTAATGGCAAGCAATTGGTCACTATGCATGGAAGCCGAATTTCAGTCAATTGTGGTCATTTTTCATGCATAGTGACCCATTGCTTGCCATTAGGCTGCATTATTTTCAGTTTGAAGTTAAAGTCCATTTGACCCACCAAAAGATACCAGAGACTATTACATATAGCCTTAATGTTTTGCCCAATTTTGGGCACCCCTGTAATGTGCCCGAATTGTAATCAACTGTGCAAATGTAGCCATTCACACACAACACAAATTAAGCCACAAGGGGAATTTAATGAAGTGCTGGGGGAAGCACAGGTTGTAATTTCCCTTGGGTGAAATAAATTCCCAAGGAATAGAGACTCGATATTAGACGTCATTTGGCGTGTGTAGTGAATGACCACATGAGCAGAAATATTCAATGTTTCTTTCATTGCGAAAATCATAAAGGTGGGCGTTTTCAATTCTATTTTGCTCGAAACTCTTCAGTCATCCCCCTAGCCCCACCCAAACCAACCCAGCCCCCAATCCCACCCACCCTTCCTCTCTGTTTCTGCAAAGATTCACGGAAAGAGAGAGAGAGAGAGAGAGAGAGAGAGATTGTAGGCTATACGTAAATATAATATCCTACTGGTAATGGAAAATCCAGATGTATATGTGTATATACTATATACGTACATACACACGTATCTATATACATATATATATAATCATATAGATACATATACATATACATATAATATATATATATATATATATATATATATATATATATATATATATATATATATATATATATATATAATATATAAAGATATATGCCACGAAGGAAAAATAAACGAAGGAGGATCTGCCTTCGTGGCATATATCTTTATTTATGGATTTATCACGTTCCCAACTTTCGTGATTCAGTTACATACATACTATATCATATAGTATATATATATATATAATATATAGTATATATATATATATATATATATCTGAAGTGTGTGTGTATTATTATATATGTTGGCCTCAATACAAAGTCCTTAATTTAGGACTAGTTTAACCTGAATTGGTATTTTATCAGTTTTTATTGCTTAAATCTGCTGATAGTACTGCGTATATTGACGTGAGTTGCTTGAATATAACTTGGGTAAATTAAGTGTCTTTTTATGCACAATTAATACCTCCTCAGATACAATTCACTACTACAGCCATTAAGAACCTACCTAGATAAAGTTAACAATTATTAACATTATTATTTATTAATTGCTTTCACATATCAAAGAGCATGTTCAGATTGTTCTACGTAAAGAAATTAAACTCTACTAAACAGAGGATAGGAAGGAACTCGGAGACCGGAGTCTCCATAAAATACTTACGAAGTCTCCGAAGAAGCGATCCTGGAAAGGCTCCAGGACTCCGGGAATCCCGGCCTCAGATCAGGCGTCTCGAACTAAAACTAAGCTTGGCGAAAGCACTCTGGTTCGGCATCATTCAGCAAAATGATTTCTACCACAGCATTTAAATCAGTGTTCGGAAGTTTCCTTGCAGGATTTATGCTTCTGATGCGACTTGTACTGGCGAGCGGCGTCCATTGGCAGTCGACTCTTGAGAAAGAGCTTCGACTTTGTGATGCTGCTCGACAATCTCTTGTGGATTTCAGGATGGAAAACAGAGTGCGTCGCGCTCTGCATACCGTTCTGGACTATATTGGCTTATCAAACTTTTCTGGATACGAGGAACCTTCTCTCTCAGCCTGCCACGGGACTCTGCAGAACTTGGTGAGGACCACTCTTCCAGGTGACCAGGGAACTGCGGCAGCTGACGAGGTTCTTCGCAATCTGAATCAACTCTTGTTTTGGCCCAAAATGTTCCTGTGTCTCATCGGCGTCTTTGTTGTCCCGTACTTCCTCGGAGGTACGAAGGACATTGCTGAAGGCGGCGAAGGGACACTGAATGTTAATTGGGTATTTGACGACGACCAACAGACGGAAAATTATGACGACGACGACAAGACCACATCGGACGGCAAGACCAATTATGATGACGAGACCAATGACGACGACAAGACCAAAGACGACGACGAGACCAAAGACGACGACGAGACAAATGACGACGACGAGACAAATGACGACTACGAGACAAATGACGACGAGGAGACCCAAGACGACAACGAGACAAATGACGACGACAAGGAAGAAGACCAGGAGACTGAAAAGGAAGACGTCGAAGAGCAGGAAGGCGAACAGAAGGAAACTGAAGAGGACGAGGAAGAAGACCACGAAGAGGAAGGAGATAGAGTCCTGACTGACGTGATCGCCAATATCCCTACTACGGAGCAAACTGGAAGGACGAGTCAGGACAACCCAGAATCACAGACCTCGACCGCAGGGAGTGTCGATGTGATCCCTCCGCAGGAGGTAGACACACTTCCTCAAAAGGAGAAAAAGGAACTCAAATTCATTGATGGGGATTTGTACGAGGTCCAACTATCCCTGAAAGAGAGACAGATCCTTCGAAAAATAGCAGACGAGGTCCGACAATTTACGAAATTCTACAATGTCCGCCTCGTCCTTCCCGACGGCGACGTCCAGGAGGCCGCCTCTTTAGAGGGCGCTGGAAATAGAGTGGAAATGGCCTTCCTGCACATTCAGGAGATCCTGGACGAGTATGAAAGGGAAGGATACGACGTCGACATGGAGGAGCTTCCTCATCAGGAGACAGAGGAAGAAGACCACAGGCAGGATGCTCAGCAGCATGAAAATCCATTATGTTTTGCTGACGCACTCAAAAGGCAGCCCAAACAGCCTGTGGTTAAGCAACCGACCTACTTGATTGTGCAACGTCGAACTCTCCCACTCATCGAAGAAGTATTAGAAGATTACGATGAGGATGAAATTATGGAGGACGAGAGCTACTCAGAGTCAGAATTCGATGAGGAAGAAGACTGGGATCTCGAGGATGAGGAGGACGACTGGGATTCCGAGGAAAGCAGACACAAGGTCATAATTGGTATAACACTTCGAGAGGCTCCCGAGGAGGAGGGCAAAGGAGCCATGATACGACGACTTGTGCCCAAAGCTTTGCGTACCAGGGAAACCCAACTTCCTCTCGAAGAAAAGCTACAGGATAATACTGAAGAGGAAGGAAAAGTACATCTGGAGGATAAAGAGGAAGAAAAACCTCCAACTCCAGAAGTACAAACGGAACAAGATACTACGAAAGGAGACGCAGAAGAGACTGTTCTACCTCAGGAAGAAACAGAGGAAAAAGAAGAGGAACGTATTCTTCCTCGAGAAGAAAATGAAAGTCCTCCCATCGAGATAAGTATTAAAGAAGAAGAAATAAGACCAGCGACTCAGGAAGACGAGAGTGGACGTCAAGAAGCAGGAGAGAAGACGTTTGCTAACATAGTCAAGGTTATTCCTGAGAAAAACTCTGGAACAAGACGACCTGCCCCTGCAAAGACCTTGAAAACAACTAGACCTATGAGATGCGGCCCTCTCAGACATACCAAAGGTAAATGCTTCACTTTCCAGTGTCTGAAAGACTTAGACATGGGACAGATCATCGGAAAAGGAGGCAAATTCGCCAAGATGGCCAGGCAGGAGCATGGGGTCGTCATGTACGTCCCAAACGATGGCTCCAGGATGGTCCAACTTACAGGCAGCAAGAACAATGTCGAAAAGGTCTACAAACAAATCCAGTTCAGAGTAGACAGGATTTTCGACATAAACAAGCTTCCCCAAGTCTCCCGAGGGCTGTTTGAGGTCGGAAAACAGGACTTTTTGATGACAGTTCACCGGCAATTTAGGGAGGCCATAAGGGGACCACAAGATGCTACGATCCGAAAATTCAACAGGGACCGGAATGTGACCATCTACCTCCCTGACCAGGACGATGAACGACATTACATCAGCATCTTTGGATCGCTAGAAGACGCCCTCGAAGTTGAGCGAGTCATATCGCAAATCATCGACGACGTCAAAAACTGGCCGACAGAAGACGATCTGAAACTCGTCGGCCTCAACTTCTACCAGTTCGATTTGCCGCTTGAGGGCAGACGTTTCCTCCTCGCCCAGAATGGACAAGGGGCTGCAGAAGTCAAGGGCCTCTTCAAAGTCAATGTCATTCTGCCTCAAGAGGATGACAAGAGGCAAATTGGCTTTTTGGGCGGAGACCTCGACAAGGTGAGAAAAGCCCACAGTCACCTGAAGTTCCTCCTTGAAGAGGTCAACGTCAACAGCGCTGAGATCACAGAGGAAGGACTGACAAGAATTGGCCCAGGCAAATATCGATTCGATGTCGACGGAAAACAGAAAGGACTCCTCGTCGGGCACCAAGGAGGAAATCTTAAGAAACTGGAGAAGGGGAACAACGTCTCCATCGTCGTCCACAAGAGAGAGGACGACTATGTCACCATACATGGCCGACTAAGCGATGTCGAGGACGCCTGTCTCGAAATACGAAAGGCCATGAAGAAACCCCTTCCACCAAGAGGACAGGCAGCAAGAGGCGAACAACCAGAGGAAATTATGACTGGTTTGACCAAGATGGGAGATCGTCTCTACAGAGTGGTCCTCGACTATCAGGAACGTGCCATGGTCATCGGCAGAGGAGGAGAAAACATCAGGAGGATGATCATTGCCCACAAGGTCCAATTCCAGGGACCCCAAACCAAAGAGGAAGGCAACAACTGCTCCATCCGAGGCAGTGAGGAGGACGTCCTTGCCTTCTTTAACGAGGTCCTGGAAATCGTCAAGACCAAAGGGCAGAAGAGGTCACAAGACAGGCGGCCCCAGAGGCAGCAAGAGCCTCGTAGAAGTGACAGGAAACCCACTCTGGCCGATTTCTTCTGAAGTCAGAGGACATCAAGATGAAGAACTCCTGATACTGAGCCACAAATATTGTGCAATAAAGAATTCCCTAGACTTTGGGAGTAACTTCCATTCAAGTGGAATTATAATCAATAAGTGTTCCCCCCAACACTTACATTATAATTCTCCTTGGGTTTAAGTTCCTCCCAATGTATAAGGAATTCGTCAGTATACGATATTTGTGCCTTAGTATTAGGGAATATAAAGTCACAAGTGTGTAAGTGACAAAATTGACACGCACCCAAATTAAGCCACAGGCGAAGTTTAATATTGAGGTCCCTCTACCCTGGGAGTGACTTTCACCCAGAGGGAATGGTATTATAAGCAGGTGCTTCCCCCAGCACTTGATTATAATAACCCCGTGAGAGTGCTTCCCCCAGCACTTGATCAATTCCCCCTGGGTGTGAGTGATTCCTCGGGTAGAGAACCCGGTATTGAATTATAACTGTGGCTTAATTTCCGAGTGTGTGTATGAGTGGAAATTGTGTCACTTATACACACGTGACTTTAGTTCGCAGTTTATGGCAAACGAAAAATGTCCTAAAATAAATATAAAATATGCAAAAAGTGGATTGTGTGTCCACCAAAAAAAGCAAAGAATAATAAATGAAAAATAAATAAAAAAATGTAAAAGTGGGTTGTAAGTCGGCAAGAAAATAAAAACACAAAACTTAAAAAATAAACCAAAAAAGAAAAATGTGAACTGTATGCCCTCACAAAAAAAGAATTAAAAAAACAAAGCATTTAAAAAATAATAAAATGCAAGAGGTGGAGTGTATATCCTCAAAAACACACACACACACATATATATATACTATATAAAATTGTGTGTGACAAAATTCTAATGCACACACAAATTAAGCCACAAATAACGTCTAATATCGAGGTCTCCGGGCCTAGGGAATTTATTTCACCCAAGGGAAATTACAACTTGTGCTTCCCTCAGCACTTGATTAAATTTCCCTTGGGTGAAATAAATTCCCAAGGTATAGAGACCTCGATATTAGACGTTATTTGTGGCTTAATTTGCGTGTGTATGAATGGCCACATTTGCACGATTGATTGCAACTCGGCTACATTACAAAAATGGCCCAAATGGGAAGGCTATATGTAATAGCCTTCCTTTGGGTATATTTTGGAGGTCAAATGGACTCTTCCTTCAAACTGAAAATGACGCAGCCTAATGACAAGCAATTGGTCACTTGCAATGCGGACATATTGCAGGGGTGCACAAAAGTCAAAGTCCGCTTGACTCCCAAAACATAACCATTCAGGCTATTTGTGGACACCCCTGCAATATGGCCAAATTGCAGTCAATTGTGCAAATGTGGCCACTTTCCATGAATAGTGACCAATTGCTTGCCATTAGTGACAAAATTCTCACGCACCCAAAATAAGCCACAGGCTTCATTTAACATCGAGGTCTCTCTACCCTGGGAGTAACTTTCACCCAGAGGGAATGGTATTATAATCAGGTGTTCCCCTCAGCACTTGATTATAATACCCCCTTGACAGAGCTTCCCCCAGCACTTGATCAATTCCCCCTGGGTGTGAGTTGTTCCTAGGGTAGCGAACTCACGTAAAATGTCCTTAGAAAAAAAAAATGCAAAAGGTTGACTGTCTGTCGGCAACAACAAAATATATATATATATGTGTGTGTGTCTTTTTTTTTTTTTTTTGCCGACAGACAGTCAACCTTTTGCATTTTCTATTTTTTTTTTTTCTAAGGACATTTTACGTGAGTTCGCTACCCTAGGAACAACTCACACCCAGGGGGAATTGATCAAGTGCTGGGGGAAGCACTGTCAAGGGGGTATTATAATCAAGTGCTGAGGGGAGCAACTGATTATAATACGATTCCCTCTGGGTGAAAGTTACTCCCAGGGTAGAGAGACCTCGATGTTAAATGAAGCCTGTGGCTCATTTTGGGTGCGTGCGAATTTTGTCACTAATGGCAAACAATTGGCCACTATTCATGGAAAGTGGCCTCACTTGCACAATTGACTGCAATTTGGCCATATTGCAGGGGTGTCCTAAAATAGCCTGAATGGTTCGGCTGGGTTTGTTTTAGGAGTCAAAAGGACTTTGACTTTTGTGCACCCCTGCAATATGTCCGCATTGCAAGTGACCAATTGCTTGCCATTAGGCTGCGTCATTTTCAGTTTGAAGGAAGAGTGAATTTGACCTCCAAAAAAACACCCAAGGAAGACTATTACATATAGCCTTCCCATTTAGGCCATTTTTGGGGCACCGCTGTAATGTGCCCGAATTGCAATCAGTCTTGCAAATGTGGCAATTCACACACAGGCAACAAATAACGTCTAATGTCGAGGTCTCTATTCCCTGGGAATGACTTTCAACCAAAGGGGAATTTTTAATCAAGTGCTGGAGGAAGCACAAGTTATAATTTCCCTTGGTTGAAAGTCTCCCAAGGAATAGAGACCTCGATATTAGACGTTATTTGTGGCTTAATTTGCGTGTGGGGGAATTTCGTCACTTACACGATTGCGACCTTTTTTTATTTTATTAATTTATTCTTTTTTTTTTATTTTGGAGGATATATACTCCACCTTTTGCATTTTTATTATTTTTCTAAAAGTATTGTTTGTTTTTTTCTTTTGTGAGGGCACAGTCTACATTTTTTATTTTTGTTTATTTTTATAAGGTTTTGTGTTTTACACACACACACACACACACACACACACACACACACACACACACATATATATATATATATATATATATATATATATATATATATATATATATATATATATATATATATATATATATATATATATATATATATATATATATATATATACACACACACACACACATATATATATATATATATATATATATATATATATATATATATATATATATATATATATATATATATATATATCTATAATGTAAAACACAAAACAAAAATAAACAATGTAGACTATGCCCTCACAAAAGAAAAAAACAAACAATACTTTTAGAAAAATAATAAAAATGCAAAAGGTGGAGTATATATCCTCCAAAATAAAAAAAAAGAATAAATTAATAAAATAAAAAAAGGTCGCAATCGTGTAAGTGACGAAATTCCCCCACACGCAAATTAAGCCACAAATAACGTCTAATATCGAGGTCTCTATTCCTTGGGAGACTTTCAACCAAGGGAAATTATAACTTGTGCTTCCTCCAGCGCTTGATTAAATTCCCCTTGGTTGAAAGTCATTCCCAGGGAATAGAGACCTCGACATTAGACGTTATTTGTTGCCTGTGTGTGAATTGCCACATTTGCAAGACTGATTGCAATTCGGGCACATTACAGCGGTGCCCCAAAAATGTCCAAATGAGAAGGGCTCTATATGTAATAGTCCTTCCTTGGGTGTTTTTTTTTGGAGGTCAAATTCACTCTTCCTTCAAACTGAAAATGACGCAGCCTAATGGCAAGCAATTGGTCACTTGCAATGCGGACATATTGCAGGGGTGCACAAAAGTCAAAGTCCGCTTGACTCCTAAAACACACCCAGCCGAACCATTCAGGCTATTTTTGGACACCCCTGCAATATGGCCAAATTGCAGTCAATTGTGCAAGTGATGGCCACTTTCCATGAATAGTGGCCAATTGTTTGCCATTAGTGACAAAATTCGCACGCACCCAAAATGAGCCACAGGCTTCATTTAATATCGAGGTCTCTCTACCCTGGGAGTAAATTTCACCCAGAGGGAATCGTACTATAATCAGGTGCTCCCCTCAACACTTGATTATAATACCCCCTTGACAGTGCTTCCCCCAGCACTTGATCAATTCCCCCTGGGTGTTAGTTTTTCCTCTGGTAGAGAACTCTGTATTAAATTATGACTGTGGCTTAATTTTTGAGTGTGTTTTGTGTGTGTGTGTGTGTAGAAATTTTGTCACTTATACACGTGTGACTGAAGTTTGCCAATTATGGTAAACGAAAAATATTCTAAAAATATATAAAAAATGGTAAAAGTTGGATTGTATGTGTCCACCCAAAAAAAATAATAGTGAATAAATAAAACAAACACTTGAAAAAAATATAAAAGGTGGGTGTATGTCGTCAGAAAAATAAAGTAAAATGAAAAACCTTTAACAAATAAAAAAGAAAAATTAAGATGTGGACTGTATAAGCTCACAAAAAAAATTAAACACAAAACCTTTAAAAAATAATAAAAAGGCAAAAGGTTGCGTGTATATCCTAAAAAAGAGAAATAGAATAAAAAAAAGGTCGCAAGTGTGTAAGTGACGACATTCACACACACGCAAATTAAGCCACAAATAACGTTTAATATCGAGGTCTCTATTCCTTGGGAATTTATTTCACCTAAGGGGAATTTAATCGAGTGCTGGGGGAAGCACAATTTATAATTTCCCTTGGGTGAGAGTTAATCCCAAGGTATAGACACCTCGATATTAGACGTTATTTGTGGCTTAATTTGCGTGTATATGAATTTCGTCCCTTGCACACTTGAGACTTTTTTTTATTTTTTTTAATTTTTAATTTTTTTTTTAGGATTTACATTCCACCTTTGTATTTTTATTATTTTAAAGCTTTTATTTTTTTATTTTTTCATGAGGATATATATAATCCATATTTTAAATTATTTTTTATTTATTAATGGTTTTGTGTTTTATTTATTTTTTTGTGGCGACATGCAACCCACCTTTTCCATTTTTTGCAAAGTTTGTATTTCATTTATTTATTTTTTTTTTTTTTTTTTTTGGAGGTGGACACATACAACCCACCTTTTACATTTTTTTAAGCTTTTTGTTTTATTAATTATTGTTGAGCAGCCACCACGGGTGCCAAGGAAAAGGCGTCCAAGGACCTGTGGGCGATATCCCGAAGGTAGAAGGAGGTAAAGGTGGTCTGGTTGGCCCAAACCCCTGCCTTCAGCACCTGTGCCACGAAGAAGTTATAGTGGAACGCAAAGGTTGGACCAATACCTCTGACTTCGTGGGCTCTCGGGACGAAGGGTACTGGTGTCGTCGCTCCTGTCTGAAGAGTACGCCTTCCTGATTACCTCACGAAGCCAGAAAGAAAGTGTTCTTGGACACCTCTTTCTTGGTAACCCTGGTGCTAACGAAGAGGCGATGACACTCAGGCGTGAGGTGGCGAGTTCTCTTCAGATAGCGCTGTAGCGTCCTCACAGGACAAAGCAGCATCTCATCCGCATCGTTGTCAGTGAAGCCCTTCAGGGAGGGGATCGTGAAGGACTCGAACCGGTTGTCAGGGACCGAAGGGTTCTGAGTTTTTGCTACGAAGTCCGGGACGAAATTGAGCGTCACCGATCCCCATTCCCTCGAGTGTTTAACATTGAAGGAAAGACCATGAAGTTCCCCTACCTTCTTCGCGAATGCCAGGGCCAGCAAAAAGACAGTCTTGAGGGTCAGATCCCTGTCTGACGACTCTCAGAGCGGCTCGGAGGGTCTGTGAGTCAAACTTCTAAGTACGAGAGACACACCCCACCCTGGGTGGGCAAGACCTCTCGAAGCTCCTCATCAGGAGGGAGATTTCCATGGAGGTGGAAATGTCCACTCCCCGCAGTTTAAGGCCTAGGGCCAGAGCGGCTCTGTAGCCTTTAACTGCGGAGACAGAGAGGAGCTTCTCTCGGCGAAGGAAGACGAGAAAATCCGCTATCTGCTGAAGAGTGGCTCTGAGTGGAGAGAGACCTCCGTCCACGACACCAACCACAGAAGACGGACCACTTCCCCTGGTACACTGCTGCAGAGGACTGTCTGAGGTACCCCGCCATCTCTGTTGCTGCTCGGCGAGAAAACCCCTTCGCTCGCAAGAGATGGTGGATAACAGCCTGCCGTGAAGACACAGGGACCGAAATGCTCGGTGGTACCGTTCCACGTGTGGTTGGCACAGGAGGTTATGCCGTGGGGGAATCTCTCCCGGTGCCTCGGCGAGAAGAGCCAGCAGGTCTGGATACCAAACGGCCTGAGGCCATTTGGGTGCCACCAGAATCATCCAAAGATTGCTGGTGACCAGTGCCCTGTTGATCGCCTTGCGAATCAGACAGAACGGGGAAAGGCATAGACGAGGAGGTTGTCCCAAGGGTATTGAAAAGCGTCCTCTGCAGCTGCCCATGGGTCCGGCACAACTGAGAAGAAAACCTCGAGTTTTCTGTTGTGCCGGGTGGTGAACAGTTCCACGACTGGATGCCCCCACAGGTCGAAGAGCCTTTCCGCCACATCCGGGTGAAGAGACCATTCTGTCCCGATCACATGATTCCGGCGGCTGAGCTTGTCTGCCACTACATTCCTCTTCCCTGAAATATATCTGGCTGACAGCTCTACCAAATGGGTGTGCACCTGCATCATCAACTGGTGTAACTGGAGGGACACTAGGCCCCCTGGTTTGTTGACTTATGCCATTCCCATGGTGTTGCCGCACATCAACACAACTGAGTGTCCCATCACACGTTCCCGGAACTCCTGGAGAGCGAGGAATGCCGCTTTGAGCTCCACACACCTGCAACCAGCAACTCCTCCAGGTGTGTGCCCCAACCTTCAGTCGATGCGTCTGAGAACAGCAGCATTTTCCATGGGGGTGGGGGTGGGGGGGGGTGGGGGGGGGGGGAGTGCGTAGAGGCACACCTCTTACGAGGTTCCCGTCGTTCAGCCACCAGGCTAGGTCCTGCCTCCCCTCCTCCGTGAGAGGAATGGGGAGGAATGGCGGGTCTCTTCCCTGTGACCAACACTCCTTTAGCCTCCACTGAAAAGACCGCAGGTGAAGACGCCCGTGAGGGACTAGCTTCTCTAGAGACGACAGGTGACTGATCACGACCTGCCACTGCTGAGCTGACTGCTCCTGTCAAGACAGGAACCGTCCGGCTGCCTCCCTGAACCTGCTGATCCACGAGTCTGCGGGGAAGACTCCCCCTGCTAATGAGTCTATCAACATGCCCAGGTACTTCATCCTCTGCTTGGGCTCGAGATCTGACTTCTCGAAGTTCACCACCTCGAAGTTCACCACAATCCCCAGATCATGGCAGAATTCGAGGAGTCGATCTCTGTCCTGCAGCAACTGCGAGTGGGAGCTCGCCAGGACCAGCCAATCATCGACATACCTCAAAAAACGTATCCCGACCGAATGGGCCCAAGCCGACACCAGTGTGAACACTCGCGTGAACACCTGTGGGGCAGTTGGGAGACCGAAGCAAAGTGCCCTGAACTGGTACACCGTCC